>NC_077233.1:205987014-206192014 GCF_027887165.1 Monodelphis domestica | reverse complement strand
AAACATATAAATGGAAACTATGATCATTTATGAGCTAAAGCCACACACACACACACATATATCTGTGAATGAATGCATATATTTATAACAATCTATCTATCTTATAGTCATCTCTTTATCATTTTTCTGTCATCTATTTTTCTATCATCCATTGATCTATGTATCACAAGTCTTTCTGGTTCATAGATCATAGGACTACAGACATAGAGCTAGAAATGGTCTCAGAGTCCATCTAAGTCTACCTGGCTTTATTTTACAAATGAGAAAACAATGACCCAGGAAAGGTAAAGGAGTAGCCCAAGCTGAAGCAGCTTATTCCTGGTCAGTTAATCAGATGATGGGCATTGTGTTAAACATGGCAGATACAAAGAAAAGTAGAGTCCCTTCCCTTGGTGAGCTTATATTCAAATTCAGGAATCAAAATGTAACTAGCTACATTGTGAACTATACAGAAGATAATCCTAGTTGGAAGTGTGAGACAGAATTTTTGATCCCAAACTCATAACACTATTCATCATGACATAATGTCTCTGTTATATTTAAATTTCTGCATTTACCCATATTTGGGTTAAAAAAATAGCATTCTCACTCTAAGGCAAGAAGAGAATGATTCTAGGGGACAAAGTCATTTGTTCTTTCTTTCAGTTAGGCTGAATTAACCATTAGGTCATTAACCCTTGGAATTGAAATAAGCATTGTAATGGGAATGCTGATAGCAACTCTTCTAATAAAAGTAGAATGAGGAAATGAGATGAAGGGGAGGTAGGATGAATTGATCAACCAAAAAATCTCATGTAGAAACATAAAATATGAAAGAAGGAACATTGAGATCCTGTGTAATGGCCTAATAGAATAATTCCTCAGTTTTACACTTGAGTATCAAAGATTTCCGGAGTCAAGCATGCGTGAAGGCACCTACTGATGAACCTCTGAAAGATCCCGCCCCCTCCTACCACCTTGGAATGTTGTTGTGGAACAATGATGCTATCAGTGCCATTCCTTACAGTGAAGAAAAGTTTCAGGTTTCTTTTTAAGCAGTTAACTTATAGCCTTAACCTAACAAAGGCTACTTTCAGAATTTTATATTGGAAAATTCATTTGAATCAGCAATTCCAATCCACAAACATGCATTAATAATCACTGGAAACTTGATCAATGGAAGCATAAAGTAGGAAACAGGGAAATTGTAATAAAAATGGCCAGAGGCAATCTGTCTGAAGTAATAGGGCTATAGGAATTGACAGGAAAGCTTTGGACCAAATCCTTTTATTAGTCATGAGCTGGAGAACCTCACTTACTATGGCAACATTTTTCCAAGCCATCCACACAGTGCTTGGCACATAGTAGGTATTTATTAAATACTTTTCAAATGATTGCCTGGGTCAGTGGAGAATTCAGTCACAGATGTTAAATATTATTGAAGCAAAGAAAAACTAGACCTTAAAAATGTTAGTAAAGTATAAACATCCTTTGTTTTACAATAATTTGCCTTAACTAGTTGTCATCTATTCACCTACATACATCTATTCACATATCTCTCCACTTAACTCAACTGCACCCCTATCCATCACATAACTGTTTGCCTCAGTTTTCTCAGCTGTACAATGAGCTGGAGAAGGAAATGGCAAATTACTCTAATATATTTTCCCAGAAAACTTTAGATGGAGTCATGAAGAATTAAACATGACTGAAACAATTGAACTGTGTGTGTGTGTGTGTGTGTGTGTGTGTGTGTGTGTGTGTGTGTGTGTGTCTGAGTGAATGATCTGGGAAAGTGAGGTGCTATAGTTTGTGATTAAGAGGGATTAGTTTAAAGCTTTCCTGAGATTCATTGATGACTTGTTTCAGACAGATTGCCTCTGGCTATTTTTGCCACAACTTCCTTTTCCACTTTAGTATCCTATCTATCAAGTTTTTGGTGTTTATTAATGTATGTTTGTAGATTTGACTTGCTGATTGAAATGGAGGAATTTGCCAATATAAAACTTTTAAAGTCGCCCTTGTTTGTTAAGAAGAAAAACCATGAGAAATTCTGACCCTTAATGAAATGAACTTCACAGCTGGGAATTCCAAATGTGATCAGTAGGAATTGGTAATGAATAACTGATATAAGTGCCTAACCACAAGATAAACAGTTTGCATTGGAACAAATGACAGAGGCAGGAGTACTTTTCCTCTTCTGTGTATTCATTCTTCAGCATCTAAGACTAAACCTTGTCAAGAAGGTAGAAGATTAAAGAGGGTGGAGTAAGCTGAAAAAAATACAGAAATTAGGCCATTGGCAGAAGGGATTAGATAGTGAAGTAAAAATAAAAGTATATTGTGAAATCACAGATGGGGGAGTTCTTGGGGCAAAGGATATCAACCCTAAGACCGGGCATGGAATTTCTGAAACAGTCAATTAATCCATATCAGGTTGTATTTATTTGCAATGTAAGCAGGCTGTTCTTGTGGAAAGAGCATTGGAATAGGAGTCAGGAGTCAGCCTGCTTTTTAATTCTAGCTCTGCTATGACCTAACTGGAAAAACTTGGGCAAGATTTTTCCCTTCACTGTGCTTCAATTTCTTCTTCTCGAAACTTAAGCAACTTAACGTGATGATTTCTAAGGGTCATTCCACCTCCACACTGCTACTTCTCAAATGCTTTTCCCACTATACAGAGATTTGTAATGAGGGTTCATGGGTATTTAAAAGGTCAAGGCAAGCTAATTACTAGAGCAAAGGGTATCATTTTTCTTAAACTGATGAAGTGATGGAGCAAAGACCATAGTATATGTCTAAAGGTACTAAATCTCTATTCCAGAGAAGACTACTGGACAACTTGGGAACAGATAATTCCTTCCCAATACATACAGCTCAAAATTTTAATTCTCATAATGTACCCATTAAAGAAGGTTTCTATTTTCCTCAAAAGTCAATGACATCTCAGCAATGTAGGGAAGTTCATACCCTAGGGAAGATAACTTCCCTGAGTGAAGAAAGGAAGGGATTCTATTATTCTCCTATTCTCACCTCCGGCTAAATTTAATATTTTGCTCCTGCAGGGGGATCTTTCTTACACAGTCTCCAGTTCATACATTATTTTTCCATGGCACTCAGGTTGTTGGAATTATTCCAAAAGAGCAAGGAGTCAACCTTACAATTATGGGAAAAAGTCTGGTAGCATATTCGCCTAACCTCCAGTCTCATCAGTATTCCCCCAAAGGAAGTCATACAAAATTGGAAAGTTAGACTTTCTCCATATCCTAAGATGTGGTACTACCTGTTCTCTGAGAATAGAAAGAGGAAAACATAGGAGAAACAATCACATGAAGATAACATATTATATGAATTATTATACTTTTATAAAATGTTTTAAATTCCTTTCAATGATTATCAACAATTAAATCACTTCATTGGTTTAAGTGGTAGCCTGCAATGAAGTGATGAAGCAGAGACCACACTAAATGTGTAAAGGTACTCAATCTCTGTTCCAGAAAAGACCACTCAACAATTTGGGAACTGACAATTTCTCCCCAGTACACCCAGATGAAATTTTAAAATGATTGTATTGTACTTATTGCAAAGGGTTTCTGTTTTTCTCCAAGGCTGATGATCACATCTCACCAATAACTTCCTTTAGTATAGAGGGAAGTAAAGGCCAATGAAGAAGAAAGCTATAGGAAGAGCAATCCACTTAAACAATGATCATCATCATGGCCAGTTTACCATATTTCTAGGTGGTGCAGTGGATAGAATATTGGACCAAGGGTTAGGAAGACTTGAGTCCAAATCCAACCTCAGACATAACCCTACACAATGAATTTAATCTGTATCTGACTCCCTTTCCTCATCTGGAAGATGAGGCAAATAATGGCACTCACCTCCCAGAGTTGTGAGAATAAAATGAGATAGCATTTGTAAAGGGCTTTGCAAACGTTAAAATGTTATACAAATGCAGGATATTTAAATTATTATTACAACACAATCAATTTGTTCACATTCTGACTGTCAGCATGTATTACTAATGCTTTGCTCACGGGGCTACCATACATTATTTAGAATTTCAACTCTTGTCTTCAGCAACAAACTTAATGATGAAGATACATCACAGTAACCTAACAGAGAGTCAGAAATCTCATTGTATCTCAAAGGACCTGTTTTCTCCTCATTGTGAGAGAGGGAAAGAGAAAGGGACCCCTGCTTTAGAATACTGGACTTACAATCAGGGAGACCTGGATTGGAATGTCCTCTCAGATGCTGGTGATGCGTGATTCTGGGCTCATCCTTCAATCTCCCTGAGCCTGAGTTTTCTCTTTGGTAAAATGGGGATAATACATCTCATAGGGTTGTAGAAAGATGTAAATGAGAAAAAGGATGTAGAGTGCTTTGGGAATCTCAAGTCACTACCTATTAGAGGGCTATTATTGTGACTTAGATCACAACTATAGCACACACTAGTAGATAACTCATCATTAGGGGCAAAACAATCACTTTGGCAACAAACATCCTCGTGGGCATCCTCTAGGAATTTTGTGAGTGGGGTCCTGAGAATTTTAAGAGGTCAGTGTGGATCCTCTCTGCAGCATTCCTCATTGGAGAACTTCCTTTTCTCCAGCCACTCTAGGGGAAATAGGTTCCAGCTCCTTTTCCCTCTCGTACAAACAGTCAGGGAGCAGGCTTGAGCACAGGATTCGAATCTATCTCATTTTTTTTTAAACCCTTACCTTCCGTCTTGGAGTCAATACTGTGTATTGAGGTCAGATTTGAATCTAGGACCTCCCGTCTCTAGCCCTGGCTTTCAATCCACTGAGCTACCCAGCTGTCCCCAGGATTCGAATCTCTTGACTCCTAGCCTAGTGTGCAGCCTTTCCTGGCTCTCTGTGAGCCACAACTGTTTTGTAAGGAAGAAGCCATCCTTTTCTTCAGAGCATCAGACTTTGCAGAAATCTTGGCCTCTCACATTTGTGACAGTCTGCAAATACATTGTATAACTACCAATTATTTTATGTAAATGAACAAAGAAACCACACAGTAGTGTCTCGCAGTACACTGAAGGAATAGATGTTGGTATTTTAAGGACCCCTCTAGCTAAGACATGGTAATTCTGAAAATTATTAAATGATATTTTGCCTGCAAGTGCTTATAAATCATGAGGATATCTTTTATCTAGTATGGACCTGTGGTTTCATTAATGGATAGAGATCCCAGTGAGGAAAATCCCTCTTTCAGGGAAGATCAGAGACTCCTCTACAACTTCTAGTTTTGATGATGTGCCTCAGAGCACTAAAAGGCTATTATATGGAGCATTTTTAGAGAGCTTTAAGGTTTGCAAAGCACTTTACAAACAACTTTTTTTCTCATTTTATTCTCGCATCAACCTGGGGTGGAGGGCCAAAGTCACAATTATCTTATTTTACAGTTAAAGAAACTGATGTAGATGCAAGTTAGGTGACTTGACCAGGCACACATTATTAGGAAGTGTTTGAAACTAGACTTGAACTCAGTTCTTCCTGGTTCCAAGTCTTTCTATATTCTATGCCATGCTACCTCTGAAAAAATAAAATAGGTTTAGGGGCAGCTGGGTGGCTCAGTGGATTGAGAACCAAACCTAGAGACAGGAGATCCTGGGTTCCAATCTAGTCTCAGACACATCCTAGCTGAGTGACCCTGGGCAAGTCACTTAACCCCCATTGACTAGTCCTTAATGCTCTTCTGTCTTGGAACCAATACATAATAGTGATTCTAAGATGCAAGGCAAGGGTTAAAAAAATAAAAGAGGCATACTGTTTGCTGGTGGGCAAGTTGGGTTATTTTTTTGTCTCTAGATTTTCTTCCAATAAATCTCTGGAATTAAAATTCCTTGGCCTTCAAATGACAGGTGTTAATAAGCATTTTTTGAGAATCTTTTGGACAAATCAATTAAATGGGTCCTACATCCATTATCCATTCTTGAAACAATGAAAGAAAGGCTTTGATTCATTCAAAATCTGGAGAGACCTGAATTCATATCTTTCCTCTCTCATTCACTAACTGCAAAAGCCACATAATCTAAGTCTCAGTCTCCTTATCTGTAAAATGGGGATAAAAATGCCTACCAGTATCTATTTTATGGAGTTGTTGACTATAAAGTTGATGTGAACTTGAACATTCTATATAAACATAGGTTATAATAGCTATATAAGTAAATAGCCATATTGTCTTCCTCCGCTCTTGTGGACCAAGAATTCATACACTCCCAAATAGAACAAAAGGAAGAAGAGAAAGAAAAAGACCTCCAGATTTCACTGATAGAATCCTTAGTCTCTATAAAAAAAAATTAAGAGCTATATAGGCTCCAGGAGTGGGGAAGGAGGAGGGAAGGGAAAGAACATGAATCATGTAATCATAGGAAAATATCCTAAATTAATTAATATTTTTTTAAAAATTAAGAGCTAGATTACATTATTTTACTTCAAAAAGAAAAATATATGAAACCTAGAAAAAATGGTAGGTCAAAAGAAATTCTTACAAAGATATAGTTTACATTTGTGGAATGCATGTCCATCCAGACAATCCTTTCATGTTTTGTACCTTTCACTTGGACTAGTCTGTCATCTTCCTTTCATTTTGGAACTGGATATCAGGCAAAGGGATTCCCACGTAAACTCTGGAAGTGAATTCAGTCATAATGCTCCCAAATTTAGATTCAATGCAAACAGAACAACGTTTTGGGTTTCAAATTGTGTCTTCAATAAAAAGGCAGAATTCTGAATTTAACACACTATAATAGAAATCCCTGTGAATAATGTTGATTCTTTAAAGAGAGGGTCTCAGGATCACTGAAAGTAGACCTATTTTCTGTATCCTATAATTTAAACCTTTGTAAAATTTTTTTCAATCAAGTTTTTTAAGGTATAAGAATCTATGAAATGGACTATTTGTTTCTTCTATGAACATAAACTCCATGTTTATTATTAGGATTAATAATAATAATAATAATAGTAGGTGGCATTTATATAAGACTTTGAAGCTCAGCAAAGGCTTTATTTGTATAGTATAACATTTGAGACTCATAATAATACTACTAGTTTATATTATAGCTATTATTAGCCCCATTTTAACATATGAGGAAACTGAGGCTCAGGAAATATTATTGGGTTCAGGGTCACACAGCTAGTAAATGTCAGAGGCAGGTTTTGAACATGACTCTTCCTAACGCCAAGGCTAGCACTCTGTACCCTATGTTATGCAGCCTCTTATGTTTGCCCACAGAGAGACAGATTATGTTTCTAGACTGCCTATTTGGTACCCACAAAGCCATCTGTGTTCACAAATGTTGAGGTTATAAAAAACATTATAGAGGCAAACATAGACAACTGATTTCTGAAACCTAACCTAAGGTGAAGGATGACTTTTCTTTGACAAAGCCAGACCATTTTACTGTAGGCTGAATTTATCCAAAGCCATTGGGTTAAATTCCTTGGCATCAAGGAATGAAGTTCTACCTATTTGGATGATGGTTCTGAACGTGGTCTGGCTCTCTAACATTGTTAAAATAGCTCTGTTGAAATGACAAATGGGACAGAAAACACTTATTATATTTAGTTGCTTTGCCTCAGAACACTTTCTCCATGCAACTTCTTGTAGCTGACTGTAGAGAGAGCTTGAGAAGGCCACCCAGAAGCAGAAGTCCTCTTATGCAGACTCTGGTTTCTAGAAGGCTAGAGTCTAACAACCAAAAATTAAATGATTTGAAAGGAGGCCAAAAGGATCCCTGCACTGAAATCAGAAATGGAAGTAAAATCTACTCCATGGGGGACAATTAGTCTTTAATTTGTGGACTGCTTTATTTTTCAAAGTAATTAGATATTGTCTCCATCACACACACACACACACACAAATAAACTATACGGTATCATACCTTACTCAATATGTTGCTTTGACTTTTAAGAAGCAAAGACTTTCAATCAGATGCATCCCAAGGAAGGGATGATCTAATTCAGCCATCAATAATTCATTTATCAGAAATAGAAGTCGTGGTATGAAATGCCAGGAGATTGTTTCATTTGCAAGGAGGCATTTTCTATTTTAAACCAAGAACAATTCAGTCAGCTTTACTTGGCAGGCTGATGTAAGTAGGAGAACAGCTAACTGTGAGGCCAGGGCTCTCTGGTCTCCTCTAAGAAGGCTATTTCTCCAATATCAATTATTCAAGTCTGACATGACATGCCACCATTCAGGAACTAGCACAACCCATGAGAAAGGGATTTTTATAACTTTTGCCAATGAAAGGTCTTTTGTTCACGTCCAAGAATCAATGTAAATAGAGGCTTTTAGATGAAAGAGGTTATTTTTATAAATTTTTTTGAGGGGGTAGTTTGCCCTATCATTGGAAAATTTTCAAAGTGCTTGTGTCCATTCTACCGGCCCTTAAGGGACCCCTCCCCAGTTCACACAGGATCACAAATTTAGAGTTGGGAAAAGCATTTGAGTCAGTCACTTGGCCATTAAGTACGTATTATGTGCCAGACTGTTCAAACGCCCAGTGATATAAACAAATGCAAAAAGAATCCCTGTTCTCTGAGAATATACATTCTAGGACTTGCTGTTACCTGGGAGAGCCGCCATGTAAATAATTAGGTGCATCCAACTCATCCAGAGAGGAAGTGGGAGGTAATGTTAGTGGTAAAGGCACTTGAAGCTGGAGAGGGGAAGGGGGAAGTCGTCAGAATATGGGGTTTTAGTTGAGTTTTGAAGCCACAAAAAGGAAGAGATGGAAGTAATAGAGCAGAGCATTTCAGTCATATAGGACAGTCGGTTCAAGATACAAGGATGGTAGATGTTTGAGGAACCTCAAATAGGCCAGTGTATTGGTTTGAGATCCGTAGTCCAGTTCCCAGTTGGGGAAGCAGGTAGAACACTGGGTCTGGAGTCAGGAAGACCTGAATTCAAATCAGACCTGAGGCACTTCTGAATTATGAGATCCTGGACAAGTCACTCAACCTTGTTTGCCTCAGTTTCTTCATCTGTAAAATGAACTGGAGAAGGAAATGGCAAACCATTCCAGTAACTTTCTCAAGAAAACCCTAAATGGGGTCTTGAAGAGTCAGACATGGCTGAACAACAGCATTAAGATTGGAGCTAAAGCCAACTTGCATATCCTGGGGAAAAGTTCACTTAAATTATCTGTGTGAACATTTACACCTCAGGGATTTGCAAATTCTTCAAATCAGGGATTGATTCATTGTTTTACTCAATGTCTAGACTTAAGAAAACTTAAGAAAATTATTCACCTGAAACTTTAAAATGTGTCATCTGGATAGAGAGCTGGTTGTTAATTTTTTACCAGTACTGTATTACTAAATTCAAATGGAATAATTTCCACAACCCTAAAAATAAAAGGGAAAAAAAGTACTCAAATCTTAGGTTCTTTCTTAAAAATATTTAAAATTGATCACTTAATAAACAATAGTTGCATATGAAAATCTCTATCAATATGTTTACTATTTCATGGTCATTCAGTGGACTCCCATAAAGTGAGGTTGCTTTTAACCTAAATGTCTGAAACCAAGCTGTGGCTCAGCAGAGATAAGATTAATCAGCTCCATTAAGAACAAAATAAGAAAACAAACCATGATGTCTTGGAAAGCAAGATGACTTCATCTACAGCTGATTGCCTTCTTCTGCTCAGCAGAGAAAAGAAAGTCTATGGCAGCATCCTACCAATGAAATGTCCTCTACTTCACTGCCAATGTGCACCAGCCCAAGCACGCTTCTCGTAAAACCCTTTTATAGCCCACAGTAAGCAAGCCATCATTGCAATCATGACACTGTGCGCCATCTTTCTGGTCAGATCTGGGGGAAATGGGGCAGGCAGGCAGTCTGGCCACTGTGAAATACAGTTAACAGAAAATGTGTGGCTTTTTCTGTGCAAAGGTACTAAGAAAGACTGTGAGAGTCAAAATCTCAGAGTGGTTCAAAAGAGTTTGCAAACAGCAACTGAGGCCACAACTCCAGCACAATGTGTGTATTGTAGATGGGACCATCTGTCAGCCACACCCTTCCATAGCAATGATCATTAATCCTTTCATTTGTCAACATTAAAGATGTAACCATGCATGGGCTCTGGCTTTAAAGGCTATGAAAAGGAACTGATTATCTGGGTCTCCCTTCTTTCCCTCAATGTCTCTGGACTCTATAACCTATTTTCTTTGGTTCTATTTCTTTACATTCTTTGGAACTTCCCTCTTCTGGTCAGTAAGATCTGGGTTCAGATCTTGCTTGTGATATATATTTGTTCTATGACTAATGAGGACAAATCACTTAATCTCTCAAAGCTCCTTGGCAAGCCTCTATTGTGCTGTTATATAAGAGGTACTCTTCTGTACCTATGAAAGGAGTTTCCATACCAGGAATTCCCTATACCAAGAAAATCCCAGATTAAAAAAAAAAAGTAACAATAACCACACACACACAAACAGCCTGCTTTGGATCATTGTTCAAAATGACTTGAAAGGGGGAAACTAGTTGGCATAGTGGATAGAATACCAAGCAGGAAAACCTGGGTTCAAATCTGACTTCAGATATTTCCTAGCAGTGCGACCCTGAGCAAATTATTTAACCCATTTTTTGCCTAGACCTTCTATCTTAGAGTTTTTTCTAGGACACAAAGAAAGGGTTAAAAAAAAGATGAAAACAAAAAAAAAGAAAACAAAATGACTTGAAAAACAAGGTTTTCAGAGTTAGTGGCTAAGTGACAGAGCAGATGATTCACTGAGCTTAGAAAACCCAATTTCAAATCCAACCTTCGACATTTACTAGCTGTATAATCCTGGGTAAATCATTTGACCTCTATTTACCAGAATTTCCTTAACTATAAAGTGGAGATAGTAACAGCCTCTAACTCCAAGAATTGTTGGGAAGATCAAATGAGGCAATACTTGTGAAATGTTGGCCCTTGATAAACACTTGTTTTCTTCCTTTTAAACCTTGAGTTAATGCTTTCTCAATTTTTTTTTTCTTAACAAACAACCACTGAAGACATGATTGGTCCATAGAACCACCATGTTGAAATTTATCAGCTGTGCCTTGCTTTCTTATTGAACATTTCACATACATTTCTCCAAAGAGAGTTGGCAAAATAGGTTCAGATAAGCCATTTCACCTGATTTGAGAGTACCACCTTCCTTCCCTCCAGTGTGTGTACCTGGTGCTTCCTTAAAGAATTGCAAATGAGACAATCGGGATTCTTTATAGAAGCTACAGGGTCACCAGCTTTCAATTGGGCCCTTGTCTGTGTTGCTTCAGGAACATTCTAGAAACTTCTATTTCTATTACTTTGCATATTAGCCCTTTCACCAGTAACACATGATTTGTAGCACTCATGTAGCTTCTATTGTCAGCAATCTCGGCACGTTTTCTACGACCAGTTTGTTGTGGCTTTCTGCGAAAAGTAAGATAAACCATATGTGTATACACAATTGCTGAAGTAATATGGCTTCATTCAAATTTATTGGACTAGTGCAGGTCTACTAGCTAAGAAAATTTTCTGTAAAGATAAGTATTCCTATTCACTATAGGAGATTGAATGTTTAAAAAGATGTAATAGTTGTGCATAAACTATCCTTGCCACTGCTTCCAACATCCCAAAACAAGACTTAGACACGTAAAATCCAAATGAGAAAGCCCAGAGCCCAGCATAATGGCCTTGTCCAAAACATTCATAATGGTAAAAACCAAACCAAACAACAGCACGAGTGCACATGCACATACGAAACTTTGTGTGAAAGTATTATAATGAATACAAAGATTCTGTGAATACTTCAAGTTAGATTAGAATATAAACTCCTTGAGTGAGGTGTTTTTTTCATTGTTTTTCTTTGTATTCCCAGTGCTTTCCATGGTGCCTAACACAAAGCAGACAACTGGTAAATGCTTGTTAATTTTTGTATTATTTTAAACAAAAATTAGCCAAAAACAAGTGATGAAATAAAACCAAAAAGTATCTTAAGATAAATGGCAAAATGACCATTCATTTTTGTTTCCCTTTTAGTATAATTCTTTTACTAATAAAGAAATGCATAGGAAATGAGTAGGCTTTCTGGGATGGGGCTGTGGTCTGTATGCAGACAAAGTGTGAGAACCTTACATTAACCTTGGGCTTTTCAAGCACTCCAGTAATTGATATCTGGTGGAACTTCAGCTCACTGTCATTCTAGTACAGAGCAAAGAACACTGACTTAGCGGGTCCTCTGCCATACACTACCTGTGTGACCTTGAGTAAGTCATTGAATCTCCCTGGGATTCAGTTCCTTCATCTATAAAATGAGAATTAGACTCGATGATGTAAATGTCACTTCCATCTCTAAGTCTATGATCATGTGAACCAAATGCAGTGGGGGAGACTTCAGCATAATGGGGAAAAGAAGAGAAAGAACAAGAAAAAAATCTTTAAAAAATACACAGTACCAAAAAAAGTGAGCCAAAAAGTAATCTGCTCTAACTTACTTTTCCCCTACATGGCCAGAGAATCATTTAGAGTACCCTACGAGGATCCTACTTGGTTTGGGCCACAGTCTTCTTCAGGGCTGAATAGCTATATAGATATATAGCAACTCTGGCATATAAAGTGAAGCCTGCTGGTCAACTAAGAGAGGGCTTAGTTGGTGGTGGTGATAGTAGTTGTTATAAGAGAGGCATGGGAGGAAATGATTTAATTGGTTTGGAGAACATCCAGTGTGGAATTTCCCTGTACCAATAGAGATCAGCCACTTGTCTATAACTCACAGTACACTAAGAGTAGGAGTTCTTAAAATTTTTTTTGTGTCATGGGCCCTACTTCTTTGGCAGTTTGCTGAAGTCTGTTGACTTCTCAGAATAATGCTTTTAAATGCATAAAATGTAATATAAGAGAAATCAACTATATTGGGAAAAAGCTGTAACTTTTATTTTATTTTTTACATTATTATATTTATATTTATTTTATTATTTTATTTATTTATTATTATGTATTATATAACATATAACCTATTATATTATATTTATTGTTATCTTATTATTATATTTATATTTATGCATATTATGTATATTATTATTTATTTATTATATAAAGATAAAATCTATACTTGGACCCAGGGAAGTCCATTGATCTGAGGTTAAAACACCCTGTTTTACAGAGTCATGAGTGGCACCAGGAGATTAAGAAATTCTGTTGCTTCCTTCTGTTCAGTGAAAAATTGTATATTCCAAAGGCCTATGACAACAGTTTTGGAGGCAAAACTTGGAGCTAGGTCTTTCTGACTCTAAGGCCAGCCCCCTAATCGCTATTCCAATCTACCTTTCTAAGATGAAGGTTCATCATTGTTTATTTCAGAGGCTCCTCACGAAAATACTTCTCATATGATGAGCAGAAGGGCAAAGTTCTACGTGAAGGAGGCAAATGTCAAAGACACCCAGTCACCCTGCTCTCAGGCCTTACTTGTTCTCATTGCTGGCATCGTAGCGAGGCATTGGGTCGAAATCATTCCCATTCACATCGAAACTTGCCTGAGAATCCTGTAACCAACAGAAGAGAAAGGGAGAAAAAGAAAGATGGAAGCTCATTAATTTGCCATTAACAAACTAGCTTCATGTTTTCATCAACAAGATCCTACATGTGAATAATTAGGTTAACCAACATTCTCATGGTTGAATGACCACAGACTATTTTAGGGAAGATTAGTTAATTCAGGAACAATCATCAAATCAGCATTCTTGATTTTCCTTTATACAGAGAGGAGCAATATCATATAGGCAAGACATCATAAGCAAATACTAAACTGGAGCTGCTTTATTACTTAAAATGGCTTTTTGAAAAATCCTAGTGCCTCTCTTCTTAGAAATCAGTGTAGTCTTTGCTGCCCATCTCACTGTCCCCAGACTTATTTACATCTGCTTTTGTCTACCTACTCCATTCTCACCTGCAAGTCCATTTTTTACACCCCTAAATTGCTTTCTTCTCAAAAGTCTCTAAGATTTCAATCCCTCCAACTCACTGAAGTCTTACTTCCTCAATGTAATCTTTCTTGTCAAAAAAGAAACAAAAATAAATTCCCAGTCTTCCAACTCTCAGCATCCTTAGCTTATTCTCTGAGGTCAGAAACTCTGCCTTATCTGAAGTTTATATTGCCTCCAGGCCTAGAACAGTGCTTTGGATCCAGTAAATGCTTAATAAATTTGACTTGAACAAGCATCTAGCTAGCTCAACATACTGCAAAAGGCTATAAAATCACAAATAAGGGATATGCTAAATAAAGTTTGCCCATAATTATCCATTAAGTTAGGTCCCTTTATAACCACTACTTAGCAGAATTTATTAGCCTATTTTTAATACTACACACTATAAAAGAAAAGTGAATATACTTTAAAAGTAAAATTATAATTTATTTTTTTGAAAATAATTGATAATAACAGCTCTTTTTGTGGTGGCAAAGAATGGGAAATTAAGTAGGTGCTCATCAATTAGGGAATAGCTAAGGAAGTTATGGTATATGAATGTGTCATTTTATATTGTGCTGTAAAAAATGATGAAGGTGATAGTTTCAGATCCACTTGGAAAAACTTGTAGGAACTGAGGCAGGGTGAAGTGCACAGAATCAGGAGGATAATAGAAGAACAACAATATTGTAAAGACAACTTTAAAAGACTTGGGAACTCTGATCAATGGAATGACAAATTACGATTACAGAGCACTCGTGATGAAACATGATACCCCCTCCTGAAAAAGAGAGGACAGACTCAGTACTGAGAGACATATGTGTATATATAGGCTCACACATACATTACAGATGCATCCACATCCATATACAAATATAGGTGAATATGGAAATTATGGGAGTTTGTTTTGCTTAACTATACCATTTTTGTAACAGAAGGGTTTGTTTCCTTTCCCAGTGGGAAGGAGAGAAGGTGGATTTTCATTGATAAAAAAGTAAAATTTGATTTCAAATAGTTTATATTTTAGAATTCACTAATTCATCTTTACTCTTTTCCTGCTCATTAGTCTAAATTTCTGAGATAATATAGGTGCCATATTGCATAAATAAGGTAAAAACAAATTAGATTTTTTAAAAGAATGACCATATGTTCTAATCCGCGAAATATGATTATGTGAGCTATAGAATAATTTAAATTTCCATTACTAAAGATTTCCACCTCAAATTTGTAAAAATAATTCTAAACTTTCCTACATAATATAAATGTTTCTACTTTAAAATGTTGGTGAAAATTCTTTTTAAAAAAAATTGTAGTTGCTCATGTAAACATTGTTTTTACCATCACATAAGGTTCCTCAGGCTGAAAATAAACTCTAGCCCAACCATACACTCTTATCTAGGCTGTGTGACTTAATCTAATTAATGTGGAAATAAGTGTCCTCTTCACATGGCAAGTCTTTCCTTTCTATGTCTTCAGTGTTCAAAATCATCACTTCCAATGATTACAGTTAACATTGATTTGCATTGCTCTGAAGTTTCCTTTCACAAAAAAGAGGGAAAAATTAAATATACTAACCAGATTAATAGGATTAGGATAAAGTCATTTGGGGGTCAAAGTGGGATAATGTATTGACTGATGAACTTGGAGCCATCAGAGTTTGGAAAAGTCACTTCCTTCTCTTTGGACCTCCATTTTTTCATCTATAAAATGATATGGTTGTTCTAGATGGCATCAAAGGTTCCTTAAAGATCTAGATCTATGAATTAATAATATATGATCTTATCCAATTAAGGCAACAAGATGGGGATTGAAATAAAAAAAAAACAACAACACTGCTGGGGCAAAAGATTTCAAGTCCTGACTTTTTTGTTAATTACATGCCTGGCTGAAATGGACTTTTTTGAAGTTATCCAGATTCGGGGCGGGGGGTAGCCTTGAGTTTCTTGGATTTCAGTTTCTTCATCCATAATACAAGGGGGTTGTACTAGATGACCTGTCATTTAAAAAGATGGAAGTCAGGGGGCAGCTAGGTAGCTCAGTTGATTGAGAGTCAGACCCAGAGGTGGGAGGTCCTGGGTTCAAATCTGGCCTCAGACACTTCCTAGCTGTGTGACTCTGGGCAAGTCACTTAACCCGCATTGCCTAGCCCTTACCACTCTTCTATCTTGGAATCAATATTGATTCCAAGATGGAAGGTAAGGGTTAAAAAAAAAGATGGAAGTCATCTAGAAATATATCTGTAGAGGCTTGAACTAGATGGTTTTCTGTTCCTTTCTTCCTCAAGGAAATCAACTGATTAATTTTACTATACTCCTTGGAGACAAGTCATTATTATTCTCTCTGGTTTAAAGAAAAGGATGAGAGATCAGATCGCAAGGATACAACTAAGAACAATGGGATTAAATTATAGAAAGACGGAGAATGCCTTAGCATAAAGGAAAATATGGCAGCTGGTGGCATAGTATATATGCTAGACCTAGAGTCAAAAAGACTCATATGGCCTCAGATACTGATTGTGTGTTCCTGGGTAAGTCACTTAACCTTCTTTGGCCATTTCCTTATCTGTAAAATGTACTGGAGAAGGAAATGACAAACCACTCTAGTACCTTTGCCAAGAAAAAACCTCAAATGGAATCACAGAGTCAGACATGAATTAAAACAACTGAACAACAGTAACAACATAAGGGAAAACATCCCAAGAGAGAAAAAACATAGAGAAAACAGCTCAAAAGCAAAATGGATGACTTCAGGAGCTAGTGAGGTCCCCTCTTCTCTGAAGGCTTTGAACAAGGCTAGAGGGTCATTTGTCAAGCATATTATAGAAGTGACATATTCAGGTACAGTTTAAACTAAATGGCTTCTAATATTCCTTCTAACTCTGAGAACATCTGATATTCTGAACTCTATTACCAATGGAATCACAGTTTATATTTACATCTATATACAGAAAAAATAGCAGAAACATTAACCCAAAGCTGGAAGTAATCCTGATCTCAAGGAAAGAGCTAGAAAGTTATCATGGCTAATTAGTTTAAATATATATTACATATTACATATTTATATAGAAAACAGCTTTTTCCATTCCTTTGACTTCATAGAAGTATTTTCAGTTAAGAATGGAAAAGCAAAATAAAAAGAATCCTTCTTCAATAATCACTTTTCTCTTTCAACATGAGAGTTGAAAAGTTCCTTCCATTATAGAGTAGAATGCTGAAGGCTAATATGCAATGTAGGGTAGTGATGGTGTAGTTGAGGATTTGCCCACTTGGGCACATGCGAAACATGTGATGACACAGATTGAAGTACTCTGCATGCAAACAGGGAATAAAGATGATCTTTTAATTAAGAATACACATGTATAAAGCAATATGAAAAAAGAAAACAAAGCTTTATATTACTTTGAATTCACTTAAGCTGTATAAATGGATATCATTTTACGTGGTTCTAAATTTAAAAGACAATCAAGCAACCAAGTTTTATTTTTATCCATATGACATCAAATAACCATTTAAATTGATTTCTGTTTTTTAAGTGAACTGCTTATTTAGCAGAACAGATCTAACTGAATCCCTGTTCTGATAATGTTGAGACAAAGCCTTTGAATGGTCAGGTTTCCAGGCTGGATTGTATTAGGTAATTTAAAACCACAGACATAATCTGAAAAGTTTGCTTGAGTTGTTAAATAAAAAC
The DNA here is from genome assembly GCF_027887165.1 of Monodelphis domestica. Lineage (NCBI taxonomy): Eukaryota > Metazoa > Chordata > Mammalia > Didelphimorphia > Didelphidae > Monodelphis > Monodelphis domestica. The sequence continues at coordinate 206,174,389 of NC_077233.1, read as the reverse complement.
AACTAGATAAACCTAGCTATGCATACTCAGAGAAATTATTGTATTTGAGAAACTGTACATGATGTTCCATTTTAGTTGCTTAAATGGGTCATTCCTCAGCTGTAATAGGAATTAAAACAGGTACTCAAATCATAGGATTGGAAACAGGGCAGTAAATGGATAGAAAACAGAAAGTTAAAAAAGGAAAGTGTATGATAAAGGTAGTGATGGAGAGAAGAACTGGTTAGGGTGCTGGTATATTTTGTATTTTCAGAAATACACAACAAAGTAATGAAGATACATCTGTCCTAGGTCAGTAAGATTAGGAGAAGATACTTCAAATTTCTATTTTTAAAGCATTAATATTATACTATGGTCATTGAGGGAATCTCCCTACACTGTTGAAATCACAACTCTGGATAAATTCACATATATTCCTATATGTGTATATGTAAACGTGTGTATATCGATAGTGGAAGCTGATGAGGAAACTCTTGATCAGCTAATCCCCATTCATCCCTTCAGGTCAGTGAGTAATACTGCAGAATATAAGGAGGTAGAAACAGCAATAACAACAGAATCCCTCTGTATTAGGTTTTTAGGTGATGCATAAAGAAAATAGTCAAGTTTGATGGAATTAGAGCATAATTTTATTACCTTGTTATAAACAAAGTTTTCAAACTTCATGAAATTACATGGAAGCTAACAAGGCTGACCACTAGCTCCAAAACCTGATCACATCCCTTAAAAAAAAACCCTAGACAGTCTCTAAGCAGATAGTGGAGTTACAATATCGCTGAGGAGTGTGACTCTTGGCAGCAAAGAAGAGAGCCAGCTGTGGAGGAATAAGCCAATTTTTAAGAGGAAATTGCTTTTTGCCTTTCTCCTAGCTTCTCTCCCTAAGAGGTCAAGGGGTTAAAGGCTTTCTTTCTCAATACCCCATCAACAATGTTATATAGAAGTGAAACTATTCACCCCCAAAAAGGTATTCTACCCATTAGGGAGCAGGTCCAGGGAGCCCCACCAAGCAACCTGCACAGAAGATGCTGTGTCTAAGGGAGAACTGTGTGAGAACACAGTAAGAAGGGAAAGGTCAGGAAGACATTATAATATCAGAATTGCTTCAGCCATGTGTGCTTCTGTACCAGTATATTCTATGTGTGTGCCTCCTTTTCCCACTGAGTGTATTTGTGGAAGAGTTTGCCCCAGGGTTACAGGAATTTTTGGTACTATTGTTTTTGCAGTCATATCAGCAAATGTATGTGTTTCAAGTTAATTTTCTTTACTTTCTAACTATTAAAGGCATTGATGAAGAAAGACTAATTAGCTATAGTTTTAGGATTACAGACCCACATTGCATCTTGAGTCTGAGTAGAAGCCAATCTACAACGTTTGAAAGTTGAATTGTGGAAATAGCTCAGATACTGTATTATATATTATATATTACATATACTCTAATAGTATATTTAATATTATCTATTATATAAAGCAAGAGGATACATGTGTACATATATGCATTTTAACATTTGGGCTATGCTATGTAATAAATGTCTGGGCTATAATGTATATTTTTAAGTTATATTTTGTTATTATGTTACATATTATAGCTCACATAGATTGTATATACTGTATATATGAAATATACATGGGCTATTATGTATATAATATCTAGACTATCTTTCTCTTCCTTCCTTCCTTCTCTCCTTTCTTCCTTCCTTCTCTCCTTCCTTCTTTCTGTTCTTCCTTCCTTCCTTCCTTTCTTTCTCTTCCCTTCTTCCTTTTTCCTTCCTTCCTTCCTTCCTTCCTTCCTTCCTTCCTTCCTTCCTTCCTTCCTTCCTTCCTTCCTTCCTTCCTTCCTTCCTTCCTTCCTGCCTTCCTGCCTTCCTGCCTTCCTGCCTTCCTGCCTTCCTGCCTTCCTTCCTTCCTTCCTGCCTTCCTGCCTGCCTTCCTTCCTGCCTTCCTGCCTTCCTGCCTTCCTTCCTGCCTGCCTTCCTGCCTTCCTGCCTTCCTTCCTTCCTTCCTGCCTTCCTGCCCGCCTTCCTTCCTTCCTTCTTTCCTTCCTTCCTTCCTTCCTTCCTTCCTTCCTTCCTTCCTTCCTTCCTTCCTTCCTTCCTTCCTTCCTTCCTTCCTTCCTTCCTTCCTTCCTTCCTGCCTTCCTGCCTGCCTTCCTGCCTGCCTTCCTGCCTGCCTGCCTGCCTTCCTGCCTTCCTGCCTTCCTGCCTTCCTGCCTTCCTTCTTTCTTTCTTTCTTTCTTTCTTTCTTTCTTTCTTTCTTTCTTTCTTTCTTTCTTTCTTTCTTTCTTTCTTTCTTTCTTTCTTTCTTTCTTTCTTTCTTTCTTTCTTTCTTTCTTTCTTTCTTCTTTCTTTCTTTCTTTCTTTCTTTCTTTCTTTCTTTCTTTCTTTCTTTCTCTCTCTCTCTCTCTCTCTCTCTCTTTCTTTCTTTCTTTCTTTCTTTTCTTTCTTTCTTTCTTTCTTTCTTTCATCTATCTATCTATCTATCTATCTATCTATCTATCTATCTATCTAGGCTACCTCCCCAATCATCTCTTGAAAGTTGTAGATTATGTCTTTGGTAGGTGAGTCCCACTCCACATTCAAGATAGTCTATGGATATAGAGAGATAAATAAGATGAAAATATAGATATAGTGTATAAATATATACACATACATAATTATATTTAAGTATAATTATTAGGCATACTAAAGTTGTAAAAATGTTTTTTTGCTCTAATAATTAATAATTCATCAGAGTGAACCTATTAATATCATTAGATGTTGAACAGTGATGATTATTATTGATAGGATTTATATAGCACTTATGAAGCATGAAGAGCTTTTGAAATATATTATTTGATCTTCACAAAAATCTATGGAGTACGTAATATTATTATGTCCATTTTATGAAGAAATATATAGGCTCAGGGAGATTAAATGCTTTTTCAAGCAATTAATGTCTAAGACAGGATATGTGCATGGATATATATGTATTATTATAATAGATATAAATATATTTACATAGTTTCTCTCCCAATAGAAGGCTAGTTCTTTGAAAAGAAGATTTTTTTTTTGTATTCCAAATACTTATAGCACAGTGCACGATACAAAAGATTCTCTTAAATGATTGTGTCTACAAGTGATAATTCAATGAATTGATCACTGATTAACTCCATGTCTTCCTGATCCCAATACTGGAACTCAATCATTACTCCAAGCTTTCTCCCTAGTGAGTAGTGATGGTGATGGTGGAAATATAGTAGCCAATGTTGAGCCAAGGGAAACAAATAAAAATAAGGCAACAGACAAGCTCCCCACACTCCCTGGTCTCCTTGTACCTGTTCCATCAGGTGATGTGTCCTTTAGCACATGAAAATGATTTTTCCAAGAAAAGGAAAGGTAAAAAACCCACTGGGACATCTGGCTCATGCACTTTTGAGTAGCTTTCCACTTCCCAACAATTAGAACCCATAATTCCAGATGGATTTACGAGAAAGGCACAGAAACACTCACGTAGTTCTTCACCAGATCTGGATGAGTCCTTTCAATGCCGTCATCCAAGATAGTGACCACAACATCTCTTCCAGTGTAACCTCTCTTCCAAGCCCCTTCAATATTCATATCTGACTGACAGGGGTGAGTGTTATCACTGCAGTGCTAAAGGGAAAAAAGAGAAAGAGAAAAAAGAATTGGTCTGTGGAGATTACTGAAGAGTCAGAAGAAAAAGGAATTAGCCTACTTCTTAGCATAATGTGTCAAATTAACAACAGCTGATGGGACTGACTGGTAAAGATATATAGATCAGCATCTTCCTGGGGTTAAAGAGGTGAGAAAGGGGAAACAAAACCCAAATGAAAGGGAGATTGCTTCTGGGAAATGATTTCTTCAGGGATTTCTTTTCATGACACAGGACATTAGAAAGAAAAAGTATCAGCAACCTAAACCTTTGGCAGAAGAATAACAGACTGTATATCTGGGCAAAATTGGCTCAATGGATAGAGTGCTGGGTTTTGAGTTAGTAAGACGCACGCCTCTGAGTTCAAATCTGGGCTGAAACACTATCTGTGTGACCCTGGGCAAGTCACTGAATGCTGTTAGCCTCAGTTTCCTCATCTGTAAAATGAGCTGGAGAAGGAAATAGCAAACCACTCCACTGTCTTTACCAAGAAAACTCCAAATGGGGTCATGAAGAGTTGAACATAACTGAAAATGACTGAACAACAATAAATCTTTGAGCAAAGGAAGCATGAGTAGATCTGATATTTCGCACCAGCACCTACTAGCTAAATGAAGAATGAATAGATAGGCACCTGTAGCATAATGACACTCTGAACTCAAACCACATGACAAATAGAACTTTAATAATTTCTGAGCTGGGTGCCTGGCAACTAGTTCAGAATCATTTCTATCTATAATAAAAAGAGCTTTTGGCAGGTCTCAGTCAGTATCAGCAGGAGATATGCTACTGTTAAAAAACATATAGCCCGGAGAACAAAAAGCCCTATAAAACGTGTTCAGTCAATTACAGGAAGCTGCAGCCCCCTGATTTGTAGGTACAGAAGCAGAGATAGATTCATTCCAGGGATAAGATTATAGAGAGAAAGGCAGAAGGCAGAAGGGTAATGTGACGAAGATGAAGGGAATCTAAGGGAGGCAAAGGGTGATCTGTAAACACTGAATTTTGGAAGCTATGCAACCACATTGATTTACTATAGACTTCTAAGATAAACAGATATGGACTGTTTTTTGCTGCTAAACAACTGTGATCTCAAAGTCCATCCATTTCACATTTGCTGGTTTCTTGATTTATTTTATTAAACACTTACTTTCTGTCTTAGTATTAGTTCTAAGATAGAAGAGCAGCAAAGGTTAGGCGTTTTTAGAGGGGGAGCAGGCAGGATGAAAGAGAGAAAAACTAGGAGGAAAGAAAGATGCTGTAAGATATAAGATGATAACCATAGCAATGATAATCACACTCAAGTTTTTGCAATTCATTCTTTCACTCATTTTTATAATAGTTCAATATTTTTGCAAGCAAAATGTATGCAAATCAAACCACACTCTAGGAACTTCTTTCCTTTCTATCTCCACCATATCACCCCTGCACACCCACTTTCTGTGTTTATGTGTTTCTGTGTGTATGATGAAACCCAGTGAGATCCTCTGTGATTTTTCTTGATGGTTCCTCTAACAAGTATTTTTTCTTAAATATTGTACATAAAACTTTTTTCCTACAAACTCATACTCTGATGTGATGCATGAGGAAGAAGTGATGGTTGTGTTCTTGAAAGCTATGATAAGTGAGTATAGGTTCTGGGGACCCTACCATGCTGTGAACTCTTTAGGAAGTCTTGGTTGAAGAGGAGGACTACTTTCTATGCTTGCAAGATAAGAATAGGGAGGCTAATTAACCAGGGACTGTTAATTAACTGAATGCAACAAATTGATCTTGAAATTCTAACTCTCAAAGAAATCAGATATTGCCCCCCCCCCAAAAAAAGAGGCAGCTAAATGGAAGTGATGTTTAATAGGATCTCCTTGGAGAGACAAGTACAAGAGTTGGGTTTAGTGTGTGTCCAGAAGCAACAAGACACATTTTATAAGTTATCTGATCATTTCATATCATAGTAATGATCAGAAACATTTTTTAAAAGTCCATAATCGCCTAGTTTCACAGTTTTATAATAATAATGAACTAGCTTCCCTCCCAAAAGTAAGAGAAGACATAGTTCCCCACCAACCCTCAACTTCTTTTCTGAGGTAGGGGACTATGAATGTGGAATAGTCCATGTCATGGCAGGCTTTTTCAGTGTGTTGCTTGGTTTTGCTGAATTGTTTTTCAAGGCTTTTCCTTCATTCTTTTGTTTCAAGAGATAACTCTCTAAAAAGAGAGAGGAGGGGCATTTTGGGAAATGTAGGTCTTATAAAAACAAAAAGATAAGAAATTATTTTTCAAAAAGTAGCAAAATAAACTCTGACAAATTTAAAGCCCTTCACTTACCTTTCCAGGCATGTGTGTATACACACAAATACACATAAAGGTATTATGTATATATCATGTATGTACATATATACATGTATATACAGGGTACCTAAAAAGTTTCCATGTAGTATTAGGTTTACATGTACACAAGTGTGAAAACATACATGTACACCTACATATATACATAAATACTTCTTTAACTCTATTGTTGTTCTGTCATTTTAGTCATGTCTAACTCTTCATGACCCCATTTGGGATATTCTTGGCAAAGATACTGGAGTGGTTTGCCATTTCCTTCTCAGGCTCAGGTTTATTTTACAGATGAAGAAATGGAAGCAAATAGTATAAACTCTGGGTTACGTGTATTCTGCACAAAATTAAATTGACCATATCTGAGAAATCTAAACATGAATAGAAAATGAAGACATGATACCATTCATTAAAGGAATCCACGCAAAGGAGGAAGAATAAATTTATACTAAAAACTTTCTGCTGGAATTTATTATCATTATTATTCTTTGGCATTTATATGACAGAGTTTTATAAATAATTTCTTATTTGATACAACAACCCTGGGAAGCAGGTGCTATTTTTATTGCTTTTAAAAACTGAGAAAACTAAGGCAAACAGAGGGTATGTGATTTTTACAGGCTCACATAGCTCCTAAGTATCTAATGCTGAATTAAAACTCGGGTTTCCCTGACTCCAAGTCCAGCATTCTGGCCACTATGTCACAGCTATCAGAGACAGTTTACTCTTGCTTGTATTTTTTTTCAATTATATATATATATATATATATCGTGTTTCTCTGTGTGTAGAGATTAACTATATATATATATATATATAGTTAATCTCTACACACAGAGAAACACGATTCCCCTTTGAAAGCTTTGATATTCATTAACTTGTCAGAAGCTATTATTTAATTGCTGTATTGTATCTATCTTTGAATTTTAATAGTCTCTCAAAAAAGAAATATTCCTTTATTGATCAAATGAAATAAATTGTTAAATAGCAGTTAATCCTGTGATTTCCTTGAGGGAGGAAGCTTTCTCTCCCATTGATGGATAGTAACTTTTCTTCCCCTTATACTCTCAGAGAACTACATAGAGTTCTCTACTAGATAAAGTAATTTGCCCAGGGTTACACAGCCAAGATTTTGCAGAGCCAGAACTTGAATCAAATTCTTCTTGATTCTAAGGCCAAGTCTCTCTATCCAGTATGCCAAGATGACTCTCAGGATTAACAAACAATAATTAGGTACAATTTTGCCCAAGGCCCAAAGACATAACCAGTGAAAAAAAAATGGTAAATTATATTGTTCTCACTAAAAACATTAATACTCATGAGCATTACTTTTGGGGTACCATTAAACAAATTTTTTAAAAATTTAAGAGATTGGTTATTTCCTACTTCTTAATGTCTATTTTGTCTATTTTATAATATATGTAATATATTATTAAAGGATTATGTTTTATAATTTACATAAAATTAACATATATAAGTGGTGATTCAATTATGTTATCAAGAGAATTTGGAGGTAAGTGGCCTAGACTATGTTAAACATTTTCATAGACAATCCCCAAAGCTAGTTCAGTAAATGTAGAATAGAAATTAGAAACAATGTCAATGAGCTGAGCCCCAAACTAAAAAGCAGGATGAGAAGAGTCTGGTTTATATATGGGGAATTATTGCTGATTTCATATTTATCTCATTCTTTTAAAATTTTTAATGTCTTCTCATGTACATAATACATTAGTAAAGGAATACATTTATATAAATTTATTAAAAGGGGAATATCCAGGTCTAGGAGCACCTGGATACTTAGTAAGCCCATTTCCAAGAATGAATAATGGAAAGACCTGCTTCCTACTTGAGAACACATTCAGAAATTCTCTTCCCAGTTCCTGTGTTTCTGTGTATCTTTGCTGTTGAGTTGGAATGGAAGTAGTTCTATGGACATGATTGGAGAAATATATTATATAAAATAGAAGAAAGGTGGACACATAGTGAAAATGAAGGATCATCCTTGAAAGACCTGCATTCTCTATCTAACATCAAGAGATTGAGTAGCTGTTGACAACAGTCACTCAGGATGGGAAGGCATCCTGCCATATGCACCATTGGAATGTATACTTACATTGATAAGATTGATTAAAGTATATATATATATATATATATATATATATATATATATATATAATATACATGTACAGTTTCAGGAAGCCATGAGGGAAGTAAATTAGGGTTGGGGGCTTTTGTTTATTTGTTTGTTAACAATATTCTATTTTTTCCTCAATTACATGTAAAACAGTATTTAACCTTTTCAAATTATTTATTTGTTCATTTCCAACATTTAAAATATTAAGATATTCAATTAAATCTCCCCTACCTTTCCCTCCCCCATTAGAGAAAGATCCTTTGACAAAAAGTATGTATATATAAAACTGTCTTATTCTTTTCTATTTATCAGTTCTTTCTCACATATAGAAATCATTCTTCAAAGAATATTTCTCTTGCTGTCTGTAATGTTCTCTTGGTTCTGCTTATTTCACTCTTCAGAATTTCATGTAAGTCTTTCCACATTTTTCTAAAATTAACCTGTCTGTCATTTCTTACTGGTTGGGATTTTTAATAGTTTTTAAGTACGATAGCCATTGATCTCACCCAGGAATGACATTCCTCAGATGAACATTCCTTCTTTAGTCTTGCATCCAAGCCTTTGCTCTTATTATTCCCTTTATCTAGAATAGCCTCCATCATGATCTCTAGCTTTGATTATCTGAATATAGTCTGCCGGTTGGTATGGCTGCCACAAGACTGTCCTTACCCTAATCTACCCTCCACTGGCTAAAGGAGCCTTACTAAAATGCAGATCTGACTGTGTCACCCCCATGGTCCCCCACTTTCAGGAAACACCAACAAGTCTCTGGCTCTTTCAGTATCAAATATAAAATACTTTGCTTGGCGTCTGAAACTCTACCCCCTACCCCCTACCCCCATCCTGCCTTTGCAATCTTCTTGCATCTAACTCACCCCTCTGTATTCTGTGATACAGCATCCCTGGATTCCGCATTTGCTGTTTCTTGCACATGACAATCCATCTCCAGAAAACAGGCCTTTTTACTGGCTGGAATTCTTTCCTTTCTCATTTCTGCTTCCTGGCTTCCCTGGCTGCCTTTAGGTCTTACCTTCAAGAAAAAGCCTTTTCCAGTCCCCCTTAATGTCAGTGCCTTCCCTCTGTTCCTCTGTTGATTATCTCCAGCTTATTCTATGTTTATCTTGTTTGTACAGAACTGTTTATATATTTTCTCTCCCATTAGGTGATGAACTCCTTGAGAACAGGGGTCCATTGGCTCTCTTGGTACCCCCATAATTAAGCACTGTGCCTGGCACATAAATGGTAGTGGACTAGATTTGTCTATTAAAAACCCATCTTTGAAGGTGAGTAGCAAGATTTCTCAAGTGATTATTTCAGCCTCTTTTGCATTCTCATAGCTTATCTGAATTAAATTTCTTTGCAAATAAAAAGTACATTGGATCTGAAATCAAATGTTCTAGGTTAGAATCTTTGGTAAACTGCTTTTAATCTATGCCACGTTAGACAAATAATCATACCTCTCTGGGCCTCTAAAATTAGGAAATGGGATTACATAATATCTAGGGTTTCTTCCAGCTTTAAATCCTACCATATATTTGTGAAGTTTCTGTTGTATACAGAGAATTGTATTAGATTATAGAAAACATAATCCTTGAATTCATGGAGTTTAAGGTCTAGGAGAGCATAAGAAACAAATAGGGGCAGCTCAGTGATTCAGCAGATAAGAGTCCCAGGTTTGGAGATGGGAGGTCCTATCCTAGGTTCTTATAAGGGCTTAGACACTTCCTAGTTGTATGGTCCTAGGCAAGTCCCTTTACTCCAGTCCTTTCTGCTCTTCTGACTTGGAACCAATATTTAGTATTGATTCTAAATACAGAACGTAAGAGGTTTTTTTTGCTTTGTTTTGTTTTGTTTTTGTTTTTTAAGGAAGAAATACCAATAAGTGGAAAAGATTTTCCTTTTCACTTAATTTTCCTCCTCCCATTACTGGCCTCTCTCACATCTTGATATTTGAGAATGAAATTATTGATTCATGTTTAAGATCCTTATAATGAGAATCATTTCACATAAATATTTGTATCTGTAGTCTACAATACATGCACAATGGTGCACAATGCTCAACTTGGAGGCAGGAAGACTCTAGTTCAAATCCTGATTCATATACTTACTAGCTGTATGACCCTAGGCAAGTCTCCAAACCTCTCTGTTTCAGGGGTCTCCTCTTTAGAACCTGGATGATATCATTGCCTACATCATAGGTCTGAGGTTAGGATCCATTGAAATCACACATGGAAAGCACTTAACAAACATTAAGGAACAATAACTATGCCAGCTATTCTTATTTATTATAGTATAATGTTTTGCTCAAAGTAAGTATTTAATAACTATTTCTTCCAAAGGATACTGAATGAAAAAATACATTAATGAGGTCTACCTTGTGAGGTCTAAGGGGGGGAAGGTTGTTACCAACAAGGATCATAAATTTAAAGCTACAAAAGAAGATGGGATCCAACAAGTTCAACCCCTTTATTTTATAGTATAAAAACTGGTAATATCTAGGCAATGTAAAACCTTGTTTTGACCAAGAATTCCAACCTCTCTTCTGACCAAATCCTTTACCAGAGTTACTAAAATGACCAAGAAGGAAATGTGAGTGATTGGAGTTTCATTTTTAATTTCCTTTCATTTCCTCTGCCCATCTGTGGTAGAGATGCTCAGAAGTGGAGACTTGGCCAAAAGCAGGACAAGGGGAAGGAGGAGAATGAAAGGAAATGGATAATCCACAAACTGGATAACTACACTGGGAACAGATGATGTCTGAAATTGTAATTATAACCATCTGAAAAAAAAAAGTCATCTCTGGAAAACATGTGAGTCAAGGAGACGTAAATTCCAGTTCTTCATTTCACCAGTGCTTATGATTACTCTGATTTTACCATTACAAGTAAAAACACTTTCCTTTTTTCCCTCTTTTTTCTTTTATTCTACTCATCTTTCAAGGCCCAGATAGCATACTTCCTCCTCCATGAAGCCTTTTCTAAATACTGGAACCAAAAGTAACTTTTTTCCATAAATGATCTCATTCTTCCTTCATCATCGTCATCATGAGCACAATTATGATGTAATTTATATGATTTGAACAAAAAAAACTATACATGTATTCAAGCTTCATGACAATCTTGTAAGTGCTTCAGTTATTATTCCTATTTTGCAGACAAAAACTGAGTTTTAGAAAGGTCAAGTGACTTGCCTAGGGTCACATAGTAAGGAAGTACCTGAGGAGGGTTCACATCCAGATTTTCCCAACTCTAAATTGAGTCCTTGATTCAATACACTATGAAGACTCTCTAAGAATAAGTTCTGATTTGCAGTTCTTATGTTTGTCCATGAGTGTGCAAACATGTGTTCATGTCTGAAGTTCCTTACGATAGCACGAGAAAGAAAAAAAAATATGGGCAAGTCTTTTACCCTCTAAAAGTCAGTCTTATTATCTGGAAAATATGGACAATATTACTTACTGGCATTGCCTAATTCACAAGATAGTTTACAAAGAAAGCACTTAGTAAATATTCATACTGTAGTATAAGCTCATTAAGGGACTCTGTCTTATTTTTCTTTCTCCCTCTCCCAGACAGAGTTCAGGAGCTTTGCACATAGTTGGTATTAAATAAATGTATTTGAATAGATGAATATATTAACTGTTGAGTATAAAAATGAGATTCTTTTTCATTTGAACATTGCAATAAACACCAGTCAGAATTTTTATGGTAAGATGGACTGCTTAGATGATTCTAGAAGGACTAATTAACAAACTGAAATTCTTTTTCCTCTTCAAATGCATTCAAATTGTCACTGAACACTAACTCGGAATCCCGACCCTAATGGAAAGTAGAACAAAATTTTGGATTTGATGTCCAGTATCCTAGTTCTGTCATTTATTATTTGTGGGTACTTGAGCAAGTCACAACCTCACTACACTTTAGTTTTCTCATTTATAAAATGAAAAGTTGGGTTAGATGGAGTCTTCCAGCTTTAAGTGAAATGTCCCCAAGGTCTACTGGTTCCAAAAGAAAAGTTACCAATTCTGTCCAAAGTCATTCAGAAATGAAAAAAAAAAACCACACACAATGTAGTGATTTCACTCAAAATTAATTAATAACTGGAATTTATGTTTTCAAAATCTTTTAAAATGTCATTAGTTAAATACAGAAGGAAAAAAAAAACAACTTCTTGATCACATGGGTTGATGGGGATAGGATTGGGGACATAGACTCTAAACAATCACACTAGTACAAATATCAATAATATGGAAATAGGTCTTGATCAATGACACATGTAAAACCCAGTGGAATTGCAGGTTGGCTATGGGAGCAGGGTGGGAAAAACATTCTTAATTAATCAATAAAATTTTAATTTAAAAATAAGCACAAGACTCAAGGGAGCTGTAAAAAAGATTTTTTAAAAAATGTCATTAGTTATTGGTAGGAATAGTCTGTCAACTGAGCCCTTCTTTTCTTTTCACAGAAGTCTTTATAGTATATATATTTTATTACAGGCAATAATGAAAGACACCACATCAAGCCTTAATCTTTCCTCTGAATCCTACATAATCAGCTGCTTTTTAGACATTTCTAACTGGGATGTGTCCTGTAGGCAACTCAATCCTAAAATGAGTGGAACTGGTCTTATTCTTAACTCCTTCTTTCTTTCGAGGGCACCACTATTCTTCTATTCAACCAGTTTTACAACTCTGAAGACTTCCCTTTCCCTAATTTCCTCCATCTCACCCCTACCACCTAACACACCCAAATAGCTGTCAAATCCTACAGATTCTATTTCCCAATTTTTTGTACCATTCTCTTCCCCACCCCAAATACATACCCTTTTCTCTACTCACAGCCCTATGCTTGTTTGGGATCTCATTGCCTCTTGCCTGGATTATTACAATGATCTACTGATTATTCCTCCTGAATCAAGTGTTTCCCTTTTCCAATGTATCTTCCATAATCTGCCCAATTTATATTCCTAAAACACAGATCTGATCAAGTTCAAAATGGATGTCCTGGGGAAATCTCAAACTTAATATCATGCTCCAAACTGAATTCATCCCCCTTGCCACCCCCAGTCCTTCTCTGGTCCAACCTTTCCTATTTCTGTCAAAAACACCAACACTTTCCCACTCTCTCAGCTTCATGACCAATCAATTGCCTAATCTGGCCATTTCTAACTCTGTAACATCTCTTGCTTCTGAGCACTTCTTTCCACTCACACAGCTGCTCCCATCATTTAGGCCCTCTCTTCTAAATTGTAGCAACAGCCTTCTATTTGGTCTCCCTGCTACAGGTTTTTCACTTCTCCAGTTCATCCTACCATTGCTGCCAAAGTAATTTTCCTGAAGAGCAGATCTGACCACGTGAGTCCCCCCTTCAGCCAATTCCAGTGGCTCCCTATTACATCTAGGATGAAATAGAAGCTTCTCCAGTTCACTTTTGAAATCTCTTTATAACCTGATCCCAACTTGTCTCTCCAGCATCATTCAATGTTATTTCCTTCCCTACATTCTATAATACAAGCAAGTTTGCCTTCTCTCTAAGCTCTTTACAGAACATAAGCAAGCCTATCTTAATAAGAGAGAATGAATAATTTTTTTCTGCTTAACATAACTGTCTCCATTTTGCTTTAAGCTTCTGTTTTGTGACTGAATTGTTTTAAGTAAGTTGATTGTCAATAGGTTGTTATTTTATAATAAGACAAAAACTTATGTGGTATCATTCAATTGTTTCTGTCATGTCCAACTCTTTGTGACTCTTATTGAGGTTTTCTTTGCAAAGATATTGGAGCAGTTTATCATTTCCTTCTGGTTTTACAAAGGAAGAGCTAAGGCAAATTGGGTTAAGTGGCTTGTCCAGGGTTGCACTAATAGTGTAAAAATGGAGATTTGAACCCTGGACTTCAATCCCCAGAAGTCCTTGCTCTAGTTCCCAAGATGCCCTCTAATCTCCCTGAATCTTCCTGAGTGCATGATCAAAATTTCTATTTAAACTGGCTGTAAAGCCTACTGAGCTCTCTTCCTGCTTCCGCTTCCAAAGACTCTCTCTCTTGGCTTCTGCGGCTGGGCACACGCAGCTCTACCAGGCAGGATGTAGAGTAAGTGATTGTGAATGGGCTTTCTGGGCCTAGGCATGTGCTTTCTTATTTTGTATTTTCTTTATTTCATAATCTTTGATAAAACTTCATAAAACTATAATACTTCTAGCAGAGAAACTAATTTTAACTGCTACAATAGTAAGTGTCTGAGGTCAGATCTGAATTCACAAAGAAGTCTTCCAAACTCTAGGTCTGGCTCTCCATCCACTATATCAGGGAGCTGCCCTTGTTTGTTATGATCTAGTAAACAACAGGAATGTGCTCTTCCACAATAGATAAGCATATGTAGATTCTATAGGACAGACAATGGAAAGGGAAATGGAAATGGAATCATTTGGACTGGATCAGTGGAAATCAATGCAAAATCAATGGAAAAACAGAAATTGAATCAATATCTCATGAAATGAACTAGTGATCAAATTATGTGGTAAACAAATTAAGAGAAAAAACTAATAAAATAGAAATAAGACATAATTTTATATAGGCATTCATTTTCTTCTCAAATGATGCTCTCTATAATGGGGGAGAGGAGGGAGTGAACTCATTATTTTAATATACCAAAACAAATTAATTTAAAAAAGAATACATATAGCTGGAACTATAAGAAATCCAATAGTGTCCCTAGCTATTAGCCTGCTCTTGAGAAAAAGGCAGATTCCTCCTCATTCTGTTCATTTGAGACTCAAGGATCCCATGTTCACTTGAAGCAGTGTTAATGGAGAATTGTCATATTGCTACCTCCTTAAGAGCAGGAACTATCTTTTGCCTTTATTGTACTCCCAGCAATTAGCATAATACCCAACACATAGAAGGCACTTAAATGTTTGTTGACTGACCTACATGGCTTCAGAATGTTTCTGCACTGGCCCATCTTCCATGCCTAAAGGCCTTCCATGCCTTTGTTCCATAGAACTTTTCCTTTACTTCAACATGTGAGCTCAGTGACCATCACCTTTCCACATCTTCCAGTTACTATTGGCCTCCCTCCCACTCTGCATTGTATTTTACTTATTTTAAAAAATATTTATTATGGCTATACTTATAAATGCACTTACTTTCACCCCAATTAGAAAATACGTTCCTTTGTCTTAAGGACCATTTCATTCTTTGTCTTTGTTTTTCCAGGCCAGCTAGCACAGAGCCTGGCACTAGCAGTCCCTTCATAAATTTTTGTGGTTTGATTGATTAAGTTCTGCACTTCTTATATCCTTCCTTCCTCTAATAGAATATAAACCCCTTAATGGCAAGATTATTTTGTTTTTGTCTTTTGTGTTTGAGAACTCAGAACATAGAAAATATTTGAAAAATGTTTGTCGAATTGAATACAAGCAATTTAGATTAGAAATTTTCTCTCAGTAAAGGGACTGAAGACGGTTTAGCAGCCCCTTGCTCCTTGCCTTTGAAGGCTTTAGTCAGAAACAGTGACTTATTTAGAGCTCTTGAAAACCATTCATATTGACCAAAAAAAAAAGCAAGATAAATATTTATTAGATTCATGTACTTTCCTTAGAGACTACTATATTTCGATGCAGACAGTAAGATCAACTCCACGGAGTGACCAAGTATTTGGAAATTTAACTTCACACACACACACACACACACACACACACACACTCACACACACACACACACACTCACACACACACACACACACACACACACACACACACACACACACACGGCCCCCAGGCTTCCATTTCCCCAATCTCTTACTTTCTTTAGGACTGAAATTTTGAGTAAGACTGTCTGTGAGTTGTGCAAGCTGCCTCTGTCCATACCAAGGTTATAGGCTCATCCTCTTATAAACCCCTTTGGGTGTGTCCAGTTCTGTAGTATCCACATAAACACTGCAATGTTTGCTCCGTGAAAGAACAGTTTATTCCAAAAATAAACACCTTTGTTATGGTCTGACCATCATTTTCTTCATACAGGGGGAAAAAAACACCACCCACTTCACCGTTTTCTAAAAATTTCTGTGGAACTCTACTGAATTGCCAATTAACATTGCTGCCAATGATTTGCTTAACTTTGTAACCATCTGTTGTCCATTACTATCCATTCCTATTAATATAGCAACCCAGAGAAATGGATTTCTGATTCTGTTAAATTAATAGGAAAATAAAAATCAATATATGTGTGTATTGACACATTTGTTTTAAAAAGCAACATTAGAAACATTTTTTGTTCCATGTGTTGAGGAATACCTGTACCTTTCTATCCTTAGAATACCTGGGAATAGATAATTAGGCATTAAACTCCCATAGATGTATGCTAGGATTTTCTTTTTTTTGGGTGGAGGGAAGAGGAGTAGGGGGTTAATTTCTGAGGGATGCACATGTGTTGTGATTACAGTGAAGGAATATCACAGCAGGGCAAAGCACATACACACTCAGAAAAGAGAAAAAATATGCAAAATCTAGTGATAGGACCAGGTTCAGATAAAACCTCCAAAAAATGAAGAATTTATCAGTCCCTGAACTTAAATGGTATCATAGAATCAAAGAAACTCAAGGTTGGAAGCGTCTTTGAGGTTATCTTTACCAAATTTCCATAAAATATCACTCACAATGGTCCATCCAATTATGTTTGAATAACTCGGTTGATGGGGAAATCACTACTTCACAAAGCAGCCCACTTTCTCCCTGGATAGTTCTGGCTTCCTTATATTGAGTTTAAATCTGCTTATCTGTCACTTTCAAATAATTGTCCTACTATACCTGTCTAAGAAGTGAAAGAATATCAGTCTATTCCCTCTCGTACAAGACAATCCTTCAAATGTTCTAAGATTTCCCTTAGTTTTCTTTCCTCCAGTTTAAACATCCCCAGGTAGGTCATCACTGCAAGATAATATCAGCTCTGGAACCCAAAGTCTGAACTTACTTGGAAGCTTTTCTATCCTAGCTAGAGGGGATATTTTGAGTGTAGAAGGCAGAACTTGGATCACTTTCAGGAATATTCATTGACTAGAGAGTGTGTACCTGCTGAATTCCCTCACATTACAGAAAACCACGATTTAAATACAGTATGTTGATTTCATTACTTTCGGTGGTTTACCTATATGTCCACTGATGGTACCTGAGGACTATGAATCCAGAACCCCTTACATACGAATGATGCCCATGGATGATAGAATTTCAGAGGTGGAAAGGACCTTGGAAATTACTTCATTGCCAATTCTTTCATCTTACCAATGAGAAAATTAAGACCAAAAGAATCCAAATACTTCATGCACATTGTTAATATACTAGAGTGAAATTAAATCAAGTCTCAATCTCTCTATACAATAAACTATAGTATAGAAATTATGCAGCTTTCAATTATATGTGTGTACACACATACACATGTATATGTACATATACACACATGTATATACAAAACATATGTGTATATAAGCCATATACATACACATATTTAGATATATAGGTAGATGTGTATATAAGTACACACATATATCAGCAAATACATAGCAGCTAGATGAATAGAGTCAAGAAGACCCAAATCTAAAACCTGACTCAATTATTAACTGTGTGACCCTGGGCAAGTCTCTTAACTATTCATTCTCAGTTTCCTCAACTGGAAAATAGGAATAAACCTACCTACAAGGGTTGTTGGTAGGATCAAATACAATAACATGTAAAACACTTGCCAAATCTTAAAGCATTATACGAAGGTCAGCTTTTATAATATCCTACTGCCCTAGGAAATTTTGCCACAATGTCTAATCCTATAAGAATTTTTTTGCATTTCTTTCCTGAGGTATTCTCACCCTTGAGCTCTGCCTGAATGATATGGATTCTACTTAGGTACAAGATAAATTCTCATTCTGGGCTGCTTAATTGAAAAATTTTATGAAAATCAGTGCCACAACCAAAATAAAAAGTCATTAGAAATGAGCCAGAAAGAACAAATTGCCACGAGGGACAGACAGTCAGAGACAGAGAGACAGACAGATGGAGACAGAGAAGAGGAGGCTATGATAGGCAAGATAGTCCCAGGAGAAAATGAGAACAAATCCCAAACTTTATTCATTTTTGGAGCAGGTCATCCAGGATGAGTATCCAAAGGATAATTGGGTGGTCTATAGGAGTTGGTCAAATAAGCAAGAGTTGGATTCAAGAGCAATGATTCAGATACAAAATATTTCTTTTCTTCCTCTTCTTCATACATACTGTGATCCTCGGTGGATCTTACCCATCCAGACAAATCTTGAATTAATAGTCTCCAGCCTCCCTTAAGTGATCATCATACTCTTTATCTCATTGTGTAAGAATCTGGTTTGAACTGTATTCAATTCTTACTGCATCTATCTCATGGTGCTAAAGGCTCTATGGAGCCTGCTAGACATCATCATTTAGATGCTACACTGCTACAGAACTCTGTCTACTTTTTTGTTCTATGACAAATACCCTTATCTCTTCAATCAACCATCAAGCATTTATTAAGTGCCTACTATGTGCCTGGCACTGTGCTAAGTATGAGGAACATGAATAGGGTGAATAAAATTATCTCAACTTACAAGGAAATTACACATCTAGGCCAATCTCCATGATGCTAAATTTTAACTTTTCTAATCAATCTGATATACCTCTGCCATTTGTCCTAAAATGCCATTTTCATCTTCACACTACCCTGTTCAAACATTTTTAATGGATCCCCAGTGTCTAGCCTCCATTTTATTCAATTTCCTCTGCAATCTGGATGAAACCCATTCATATTGTCTTATACACAACCCCCCCAAGATCTCATTAAACTGGTCTATTCTTCCTCCTCCAAGCACATATGTGTTTTCTGGCTTGTTCAGTGTTTTCTATATTTTGAATGCTCCTTGTTTTCCTTTATGGTTTTCAAAATCTTTTCCATCCTTCAAGACCCAGTTCAAAAGTCACATTATCCATGAAACTTCTTTTACTATGTATAAAAATTATCACAACATGTTGTCAAAGGGAACTGATTCTGTTGATTCTGTTGATATTAATATTTCCTCAAGTGATGGAAATAGCAAAGTTGTAGATATTTCCTCCAATGGATGGATGAATGGATAAATTTTTAAAAAGTTATTAAATGCTTGTTACACACCTAATACTACTAAGCATTGGAGATAAAATATATATTTTTTAAAAGAGACAATTCCTGACCTCAAAGTGCTTATATTCTAATAGTAGAAATTGAAACCCACTGAAGCACTTATCACATACTTCCTGAATATTGTTTCATCTTTTATTATATACAAGTTTTATCATTTTGTGAAGCTGAAAAGCTCCTGAAAACTGGGACAATTCACTTCAATTAACATGTATTAAGTGCCTACTATATGTCAGCCACTGTACTAGGACCTGTGCATATAACAAGCAAAATAAATTAGTCCCTTTCCCTCAAAGGACTTTCATTTGTTTTAAATATAAGTCATGGTTCTTAGCATTATGCCTTAAAATATTTAAATGTTCTATCAGGTTGGCTAACATTATGGAGGAGGAGAATGATAAATGCCATGGTGATATGGAAAAATAGGTACGCTAATGTACTTTTGGTGGGATTGTGAATTGGTTTGACATTGTTGAGAACAATTTGAAATCATGCCCAAAGGAATATAAAACTGCATATACTTTGACCCAGCAATACCACTACCAGGTCTATATCTCAAAGTAAAAGGACCTATTTGTATAAAAATATTTATGGCAAATCTTTTTGTAGTGGCAAAGAATTGGAAATTGAGGGAAAGTCTGTCAGTTGGAGAAAGTCTAAAGAAGTTGGGATATATGTTTGCAATGGAATATTATTGTGCTATAAGAAATGACAAAGGATCTTGTTCCTGAAAAACTTGGGAAGACTTATATGCAAATTGAAGTGAGTAGAGCAGGAGAACATTGTACTCAGTAACAGTAATATTGTAACAATAAACAACTGCGAAAGACTTAGGTACTCTATCCAGGACAATGATCCAAGACAATTCCAAAGGAGCCATGATAAAAAATGCTATTTACCTCTAGAAAGAGAACTGGCCAATTCTGAGTACAGGTTAAAGCATAACTTTTTCACTTTTGTTATTTTTGTTTTTTGGTTACCCCACCCCCCATGTGGCTAATATAGAAATATGTGGCATGACTTCATAAGTATAATTGATATCATATTACTGGCCTTTTAAATGGAGGGGGAGGGATGGGAGAAAGGGAGAGATTTGGAACTCAACTTTTTAAAAAAGAAAAAAAAATAAATAGATTATTAGTTGCTCAATGATATTTCTGAATTATTGATTATTTGAAAGCAAATATTAAAGGAAAAAGAGAAAGTATGATTATTTAGTTGTTAGAAGGAATAAATTAGTTTAAGTGATAAGAAAGATTTTCCCTTTTTCTGTACAACTGAATGCAGAGTAGAGCAAGATCCACAAACTGTGGTGAGTTGAAATGACCAAAGCAAAAGGTCTGGAGAAGAGTATATAGTGTTAATTTATTTTCTTTTCATCACAGGTATTGGATGAAAAGAAAAAAAAGAGACTGCATTTTTGGATACTGGGCAACCCAGGTGGCCCAGGATGTTTATCTTCTCCATAGAGGTCAGCAAAGTTGTTTCAGGGAGCCAAGAGAGAGATCACCGCCTTAAAAGCTTGGGGCATAGAAGGGAAGGGAGGATGTTTCTCCTGACTGTTGGGAGAGGCACTCAGTGGTGCTGAAGCCTATTTTCTTTGAAATGTCACAGTACTTTGATTGAAATGAACACTTGCCAACTATTTTCTAGTTTGGGGGATATGATTCTAGCTGCATATATAGACTTTCTTTTTCAATGCAGTGCTGTGCAAACTAAAAGAAGGTAAGGTGGGAAACAGAGATCTCATACTACCCACCAGACTCCCAGACTAACTGTGAACCAAGAACAAAATTTTCCTTAATTGAACTTAATCTTTTCCACTTTCTCCCCAAATTGAGCAATTAGGAAACTGTGTTTGCATAGGGATGATCTCCATTAAAATGTTTCCTTTATGTGCCTTCAAGCCAAGAAACCATTCCTTAACTAGAGCTTGTGGAAATGGATTTTAGAAGCAATTGGGTGGCATTACTTAATAATTATGGGGAACATTAACAGGAAGCGAGCCTTTTTCTTTTCTGAAATGTAATTTATTTGTTTGTGTTATTCAGGAAATTCTGCTTGCATAGAAACCTTTTATCCTCTTGGTCCCTTCTGTGAATAAATCTGGCATGGTGTTGCCTGAGGTTACCTCTCATCTCTTTCTTAAAGGCCTCTGGGACAGCAACTAATAGAAGAGAAGAATTGTTTTCCTTTTTTATCATGAATAGGAAGCTGTTTCAATGGGAGAACTAACTGAATTCTGAACTTATCTGCTTCATCAATAGTTTTATTTTTCCAAAGGCCCTGAGGTAAGTTTAATGAAAAAGGGTGGGCAAAGATTTTCATTAAAAGTTTATTTCCGAATTGGAGAAGCCCAAGATCAAAAGTAGATAGAGTCAGTTACAGTTTTAACAAGATTTTTAAAATGCTCTTACACCACTTTAAATTTATGTGGCATGTTTCCAAAGAGCTGGGTATTTTACCTCATTTCTTTTCACAGCCTCCACTGATGTCCTCCTATGATGTTGCATGTGGGCATGGAGCCCACTCTGAGCTCTAGAATGTTAGGCTAGTGGAACATCATTCTGAGAGGTTCTACTAAGATGGAAAGGTTTGAAATAAACCCATAATTGCCTATAAGTCCAATCTGGGATTTAAAGGAACAGAGCCCCAGACTCAGTTGACTTAACTGTAGGGCTTATTGGTAATAAGATGCTTTTACTAAATGTTTCTTGAATGAATGAATAAATAGTATGCAAACTGGTCTGGTAGACAAAAGATTTGGAGGATTTCAATGCCACCCTGCATCTCTTTGTCTAGTTCTGATCCTGAGAAGTGACATAGTCCACACCCCAGGAGAAACCAGTTCTTCCCAGAATAGCAGGTCTGATCTGAATGCTAACTATTATAGGTATCCCTTGCACATCACAATTCCCCTCATTGTGGTTTCGATATATCACAAGTTGGCTAGAGAAATTAAATGGGAAATTTGGGGGAGTTTTGCAGAAGCTGCAGATGACATGAAGACCAGCAGATGACACAGAAAATTTTTAGAAACTATATAGCCTAGGACCAAATACTTAACCTTAATTTTACAATAAGTACTGTAAATAACCCCCAAAAAAGAACAAGAAAAAAAAGTAGCCTTCTTCTCCGGTAGGAAGGGAGGGTCAAAAAATCTTACGCAGATTTTCTGAACTGTGCCCCTAACCCTGGCAATATGGAAACCTGTATTTTATACTGGGGAAGAAAATAAGGAAACTGAATTATTTTTCAAGTGGGCAAATATAGGATAAGGAGGCCCAAATACTTTTGAATACGTACATATGAGTGGACAAAATAAGGATAAATTCAGAGGTTTGGTAGAATAACTGTGTTGTTTATTTAGAGCATCCACTAATGCAATCCAGTCGTTCTAGTTATTTCTGTCCTGCATGTCCTATCCTTCTACCTCAGGGCAAAGGTGCCTAATCCGACTAAAAGAATATGTCTGGAGATTTGTTCTCTAAAGAATTGTCTAGCTTGATTTTAGAAACCTATCACAGGAAGACCAGCAAGTACATGAGTTTTCTAATTTGCAACAATCCCTTGTGTGATTGAGAACATCACTGGTGAAGGGACTAGCTATACACTCACCAAATTACATCATGAATCCTTTGAATCACAAGGGTATTTCACAACTTTTCTTCTATCTCCAGAGCCTGCCCCAGTTCTCTCTTCCTTCAGTATCCCTAACGTCACAATAGCATCACATATGCACTACTAACATCATCTCTACAGATGGGATGGTATCCCAAGGTCTTTCCCTAAAGGAGACCTTGCATTTAAAGAGGTGCCAGTTACTAATTTTCCCCCTTGCTCTAGTCCAATCTAATTAAATCCAGTCCAATCCACTGAGCATTTAATAAGCGTCTTCCATTAATAAGGCTTCCATTAATAAGGCTTCCATTAATAAGGCACCTTCTTAAGTATTGGGAATGCAAAGACCAAGAATTCCAGTCTACAGATCACTTGTCATTTGCTAAGTTTTAGCTCTTCCAAGATTCCCCCCTTCCTTTACCCTCTCCCTTTCCTGTCTCCTTTTACATAAATTCTGTTAATATATTATTATATTTACATACATAAATAACCTAGGGAGAGAACTGGTGAATAAGGTTACAGAAAATAAAACTATCATTTAAAATAGGAAAAAGAATCCATTATTGCCAGTTATAATCTTTATTGAGAATTTTTTTTTTAGTTTTTAAAACATTATTTTATTTGGTCATTTTCATACATTGTTCATTGGAAACAGATCATTTTCTTTTCTTCCCCCCCAACCCCCCTTTATTGAGAATGTTAAGTTTCTTCCTATAATAGTATGTTATGTCAATGTAATATTTAGCTGTCATTTCCTAATACTGTCTGTGGATACTCTCTAATTTAATTTGAGACCACTTAATGTATATCACATAAGGATGTAAAAGGTATACTGTTGACTCAAAATTCCAAGTACTCCTAACAGAGAATTCCTATGCTTTCCTTTATTATGCCAAGCTGTCCAGTATGTTTGATGAAGAGATAATAAAATCCCTGAGTTAAAAAGAAAGTTGTTCTGTATATACAGGTGCAATTTTTAAAATTGAGTAAATCAAAGATGTTTAAAATGGATACAATTGGAGAGATAAAAAATAGAACAAGCAGTGTTTCACATTAGACCACACAGTAGAGAAGAAAAAAAATCACTGATATTTCAGCTTTCCACTATAAAAATAAATTGACTTAAAGCCAACTTTTTTTTAGCATTTTTTAAAAAGGTCCAGGAACCAAACAATTTTGAAATACTGATACTACTGAGATAAATGAGCAACCCAGAGTAGTGAGGTCAAGTGGAAAATAAAGAATACTAGCCAGAGAGATAAAAGACCCAGATTTTAGGGCTACCTCTACCAAGAATATCTTATGCTTCAATTTTCTCATCTGTAAAATGAGGGAGTTGGCCTAGATGATATCTAAATAGTTTCTAGTCCTTAAGTTTTATCCTTCACTTTTTTGTTTGTTTATTTTTTAAAACCCTTGCCATTTTTCTTAGAATCGATACTATATATTAATTCTAAGGCAGAAGAGCAGAAAGAGCTAGGAAATGGGGGTTAAGTGATTTGCCTGGGATCACAGAGCTAGGAAATGTCTGAGTCCAAATTTGAACAAAAGGCTTCCCTTCTCTAGGCCTGGCTCTCTATTCATTGAGCCACCTAGTTGACCCTGTCCTTCATTTTTTTAGCAAAAGTTGGGAAGAGATAAAAGATTATTATAAAAATGAATAATTCAAAAATGGATTTTGAGTGATAGTATATGGATAAACCAGTGGAATTACTTGTTAGCTTCAGGAGGGGGTAGGGAAGAGGGGAGGGAGAAAAATAAATCATGTAACCATGGAAAATATTTTTTAAAAATAATAAAATTATATTTAAAAATTAAATTAAATTAAAATTAAAAAGTAAAGATTCTAAAATCTAGGATTTAAGACTTTTAATACATTTTTATAATGTATTACCTTGTAGATACTTAAGATGGAATTATATGTATGTGAGTGCATTTAATTATTTTGTCATCTGAATATGTAAAAATTATGTTTATAATGTTTTAGGAGGTAAACTATGTGTCATTGTGGATAGCATGACATACCTAGAGTCAGGAAGACATCTTCCTGAGTTCAAATTTGTTCTCAGATGCTAGCTGTATGATCCTGGATAAGCCACTTAACCCTGTTTGCCTCAGTTTCCTCCTCTGTAAAAGGATCTGTAACAAGAAATGGCCTTCCAATATCTTTGCCATGAAGATCCCAAATGTAGGCATGAAAAGTTGGTCACAACCAAAAATATATTATGCAATTTAAAGATGTTATAAATATAGTACACAATTGGGATTATGATATGTGCATATTCTGATGATGATGATGATGATGATGATGATTAGCTGATGAACATTAGCTCTGACCACTCACTGGCTCCATCAAGTCACCATGATTTTGCTGCCAAGCTCCCAAGAGTTCAAAATATTCTTGGAGCTTTCTCAGCTTGAAGAACATTGGAATATGGATCTCATCTTTGGGACTAATGGTGGCACAATAGAGCTGGATCTGTAAAATTCCGTTCACTCTCTGGTTATAGAAGGTCCTCCACAGGAATAAAAAAGAGATTGGACTCCAGATCAAGAAGGATGCTACATAACCCAGGCCAGTCAGTCTCCTGGTTTAAAGATCCAACCCAGAACAAAACAAGAAGATTGTCTGCCATTCAGTAGTTTAACCAATAGAGATTTGCTTCACCTCTCCAGCCAGAGATTATTCACAAAAGATAACCACTTGGATTTAAGTTAAGCCAAGGACAACTCAAGTGGATTCAGCTGAGAAGCCCCCTTTCCACTGTGCTCTACCAGCTAAACTTCCAAGAGTTCTACGTTACCTTCCCCTTTCCCTCCTCAGGTGTTCTTAACCTTATTTGTCTCAGGTCCCCTTTGGCAATCTGGTAAAGCCTATATAGACCTTTTCAAAATAATGTTTCTAAATGTATGAAATAAAATTAATGAGATTACAAAAGAAACCAATTATGTTCAAATAAAGATGGATTCTTTTTTTTCCCATCCAATGTCATGGACTCCCTGAAATTTATAATAAGTATTAAGAACCCCTATGGTAGTTAATAAAAAAGAATATTGGCTTGAGGCAGCTAGGTGGTTCAGTGGATAGAATGCCAAGTCTGAAGATGAAAGTTGGGGGTTCAAATTTGACCTCAGACACTTCCTAGGTGTGTGACCATGGGAAAGTTATTTCACCTCAACTGCTTTCACCTTGCTGTTCTTCTGCCTTGGAAGTGATTTCAATTTTAAGACAGAAGGTAAAGGTTAAACAAACAAACAAAAAAAGAGCATTGACTCTAGAATCAAAAGACCTAGGTTCAAATCCTACCTCTGATGCTGGCTAGCCTTATAACCATTTGCATGCCATTTAATCCTTCTGGATCTTTATTTATTTGTAAAATGATGGGGTTGGACTTGAAAACCTTTGACATGACTTTCAACACTAGATGGATAATTCTTTGATAGAAGTAGGGGAGAAGAAGAAACTCAGAGAGAAATACTTTTTTCTTGACATAAGATTTTGGCTCTTTACACTCTTATTTTTTATTCCTGACCACTCTTCTCAAATGCACAGACTGATTTTCTAGTAATAAGACAACAAAATCAGTTACTACTTACTTAATTAACATATAAGACAAAAGCAGTGGGATATAAAATTATGTCAATGAGATAAAATGGATGAAACCCAATAAAATTCAATTCAATAGAAATTAGTGTCAAAGTCTTACACTTGGATTAAAAAAATTGACTTCACTATGAAATGATCCAACTGTTCTGCAGAGCAATTATGAACTATACACAAAAAGCTATAAAACTGTGTATACCCTTTGATCCAGCAATATTCCTACTAAGTCTAGATCCCAAAGAGTTAAAAAAAAGTGGGGGTGGGGGAGGGAAGACCTATTTGTGAAAAAAAAAGCAGCTCTTTTTGTGGTGGCAAGGAATTGAAAATTGAGGAGATGTCCATCAACTGAAGAATGGCTGAAGAAACTGTGGTATGTGATTGTGAAAGAATACTATTGTCCTATAAGAATAATAAATAGATAATAATAAATAATAAACAGAATGGTTTCAGAAAAGCCTGAAAGGATTTACATGAACTGATGTAGAGTATGGGGAGCAGAACCGCATACATAGTAACAGAAATAGTGTACAATTGCACAATAAAATTGTACAATACAAGTTGTACAGTACAAAATGATCAACCTTGAATTACTTAGCTATTCTCAGCAATAACTGATCCAAAACAATTCCAAAGGATTCATGATGAAAAATACTATCCACTTCCAAAGAAAGAACTGATAGAGTCTGGATGCAAAACAAAGCACACTATTTTCACTTAATTTTCTTCATGACTTTTAAAAATTGGAGTCTTCTTCCACAACATGATTAATGTGGAAATAGGTTGCTTGCCATCTTATGGAGGAGGAAAAGGAGAGAGGAAGAGAGAGAATTTGGAATTCATAATGTAAAAAATTATTTTTACATGTAATTGGGAAAAACAAAATATATTTAAAGAAAAAATCAACTCTGCAAGTAAAAGATTGGGGACATATTAACATAAAAGGATCCTATGTTTAATTTATGTGAATAAGGATCAGTGGTTTTAGTGGACTATAAAATCAGTGTGTCAATAGAGTGATATAGATATGAAAATAAAAAAATTATAATAAAACCAAACAGCTAATATGATCATGACCAAATTGTTAGGAATATAGTGTGCACAAGGAGGGAGGTGTTGGTCATCTTACTGTGTATGATACTCTGATCAGATCAAATTCAGACTCTAATGTTCAGTTCTGATTATTACATATTCAGAAGAGTATCTACTGAAAAATTGGACTTTATCAGAGCTTATCCAGAGTAGAACAAACAAGGCAGTGAGCAACAGCAAAGCTATGCTATGAAAAAATCAGTTGAAAAAAAAACAGAGGCTTGCTAACCTGGAGAGAAGACTTTGGGAAGGTGATACCATGACAGTTTTCTAAGAAAAGTATTTGAAAGGCTTTAAGTATTTTAAGAATGATTAGCCTTATTCTGCTGGGCCCTAGAAGGGATAACTAGGAGCAATGTATAACAGTGGCATAGAAACAGATTTTGGCGTGATATGAGGAAAAACTTATAAAAAATAGTACTTTTTTAAAATGGAAAAGGTTGCCTCAGGAGGGGAAGGAAGGAAGGCAGGAAGAGAGAGAGGGAGGGAGAAAAAAAGATTTTTTAATCATTATGTGAAGTGGGAGCTAATTGGTTAAATGGATTGAGGGCCAGGCTTAGAAAGGTGAAGTTCTAGGTTCAAATCTATCCTCAGACTCTTCCTAGCTGTGTGACCCTGGACAAGTCACTTAACCCCCATTGCCTAACCCTTACTGCTCTTCCACGTTGGAATCAATACACAGTATTGATTCTAAGGTGAAAAAAGAAGGCTTCTTTAAAAAAAATCACTATGTCCAAAGCACTGGTTCACTAACTGTGGTTAAAAGTACAGATTGCATTGAGAATAGTAAGAGATTAATGAATGTTTGTTCTATTGAATTGATTTGTGAATCAGACTTGTAAAACTATGGGTTCACAGGTGGGCACCACTAATCTGCACACCTTCAGTGAGGAGGAAAGGAAAGTACATTTTACAACTGTTGACAGAAGTCATCAATAATATATGGGGGAAAGGGTGGGGGAAGATTTTTTTTCCTGAGGGAAAAATGTTCATTTTTTTATATTACAGCAATTCAAGCTTTAACTAAATTACAAGGTAATAGGATGTAAACATCAATTTTAGTTCAAATGTCAACCTATTCATTTAATAAAATTTACCTAATGATTGTTAGGAATAAATTAAATTAAATTAAATTAATTAAATTAATAAATTAAATTAAATAATTAAATTAAAATTAAAACTTTAACAAAGAAATGCTAAATTAGTTGCTAAAATTGATCAAGAACCAAAGGCTAGATTGGCATTAGCAAAATGTAGTGGAGATTTGAGATGATTATCCAGATAATACAAGAATAGAAGAACTTGGAAAGAATCAGAGAGAAGGCTGGAGAAATAACACGCTGAGAAATTCTTTCCATGCCAATGCCAGTGACTTCCCCTTATAATCTTCTCCTACCTAATGTGTACCAGGAGACTCCAGGCAACCCCCAAACCCATTTATTTTTGTCTGCAGATAACAAGACCCTCTAAGTAGCATGTGTTTTTGACAACCTCACTCTTTTATACATTTTCTGCAATGCCGCAAAGAGACGGATGCCATGCCACTAGATTGTGTGAGAAATATGAAGTGTATGTTTGAGTCTGTCCAACATGCAGACCCCACTTACGACTTTGGCTCTGTTACAAAACCAAGTCATTGCAAGAGCTCCTTGATTAGAAAATGATATAGAGATGGAGGAGGGAGTCTTCAATTCAAACACTTTTCACTGGAATAAGATCTATCATGCCAAGCACCCATTTGGGCTTGGGTCATTCCTTCTTAAACCAATCTCTTCCTTTAACAGAAAAAATCTAAACCCCCTCCCCCCAATTGCAAATTTATCCAATTCAATTCAAGAAACATTTATAAAGTGCCTACTACAGACAAGAACCTGTTCTGGACTAGAGATACAAAGAAGGAAAAAAAAAAAGCAGCAAGGATAGCCTCTTCCATTCATTTATAAGTTAGTAGGGAATGAACATCCATTTGATTTCAAATGACATAATGAATCTATTATGGTAGATAGGATATTATCCTCAAATACATCATCTATAAAATGAAGGTAATAATAGTATCTACCTGCCAAGGCTGTTGGGAAGGTAAAATAAGACACTTGGAAACCATAAACGCTAGCTAGAATCACAAGAACTATTACTATTGTCTACATTTTTGTGGTTCTCCTCATTGCCTCTTCATGACCCCCTCTGAAGATAATGAAGTGGTCTGCCATTTCTTTCTCCAGCTCATTTGACCCATAAGACACTGAGGCAAACAGGATTAAGTGACTTGCTCAGGGTCCCACAGCTTGTAAATATCCGAGGAAGAATTTGAATTCCTGCAGATGAGTTTCTTGCTTCCAAGCCCAGAACTCTATTGGGCCACACCACCTTTTATAAACGATCTCGTGAAGTCACACAATGATTGAGGTTGGTTATTTATAGATCATCTCCCAGAAAAGGAGTGATAAAAATTCAGATCTCCTTCTTCCTCTTTGTGTTCCCAACAGACGATTTTCCAAATGTGTTTAGTTTATGAGGATTGTCTCAGTGGTCAGTAGAATGGCTTATTGTATTATTAATATCATTAATGAGGTGTAAAAGGCATAATGTTGTGTGTAAAACCCAGTGAAATTGTTCATTGGCTATGGGAAGTGGGAGGGAAAGAACATGAATCATGTAACCATGGAATAATAGTCTAAATTAATTAATTAATTAAATGCTTTTTTTTTTTTTAAGAAAAAGGTATAATGCTGTGGAGTGAAGGAGAGCTAGCTTTAGATTCAGAGTGACCTGAGTTTAAGTTCTATCTCTGACACATATTGGCTATAAAGAAACAACTAAAATCTATTAGTATAGAAAATATTCTCAATAGAAAGCCTTGACACTGATGAAAACACAGGTGTCAACTATATATTATATATACAAATATTATATATGTGTATACATTTTGGGAGGGCAGCTATGGACAGAATGACTGACAGGGAGACTCATCTTATGAATTCAAATCTGGCCTCTGACACTTACTAACTGTGAGTTTCTGGACAAGTCACTTCATCTTGTTTGCCTCAGTTTCTTCATCTGTAAAATGAGCTGAGAAAGAAATGGCAAACTACTCCTGTATCTCTCCTAAGAAAACTCTAAAAATGGGGTCATGAAGAGTTGGACAAAACAACTGAATGACAAAACAACAAATATATGTGTATATGACTAAATAGCAGTACATAGAGTGCTGACTTGGAATAAATAGGTACTTAATAAATTCTTATTGATTGATTGCTTTGGAGGTAGTGTATACATGAATGTATATATATGTAATACATGATATTTATAATTAATACTTATTAATTATTAAAATTTCAAAGATAATATTGCTATAAATAAAAATTAATAAAAATAAAAATATATGCACACATGTATAATATAATATGTTATTAATATATATAATGTATAATATAATATGTTATTAATATATATAATATAATAACATATTATATTATACATGCTGTAACAGATATAATAGAATACTGACACAAACTAGGGGCTTAATAAATGCCTGTTGATTGAACATGTTAGAGGCAAGAAGACCTGGGATCAAAATCCTGCTTCTGATTCCTACTAGGTGTGTGACTGCTTAAGTCAATGAGCCTCAGATCATTCCTCTGTGAAATGGGGATGATAATCATCCAAATACTTATTGTCACTAAGTTAGTGTATCATGTCACATCCATTAAGTCTAAGGCATCCTTAATTCAAGCATTTTCCAAGGCTTCATCCTCAGTCACCTTCTCTTTGTTTTTCTTTATATCTTTTCTCTTGGATGTTTAATTGATAAAAATAAGAAACTAATGGATATATGAGGCAAGGGGAAAAGAGAAATAAAAAATGCCTTGAGTCACAAGGAACATGTCTCTTGATTCAGTTTTTTTCTAAATCATTTCCATTAGTCCATCAGTCCAACCCACATTAATTTTTTTCTCCTAATACTCTTGCATTCTATCCTAGAATCAAGAATAAGTATTGGTGCCAAAGCAAAAGGGCAGTAAGGGCTAGGCAATTGGAGTGAAATAATGTGACCAGGGTCATGCAGCTAGGAAGTCTGAGACCATATCTGGACCCAGGTCCTCCTGATGCCAGGTTTGGCTCTTTATCAACTGAGCCACTCGGCAGCTCCAACATTCTTCATCTATTAGTAGTTTTGATTTCTTTATCTGTTCTTTGTCTCTTCACGTCCCTTGACTATTTGGGGAATGGCTTGATTTTTTTGTACAATTGACTTAGCTCCTTATAAATTTGAGAAATGAGACCTTTGTCAGAGGTTTTTGTTATAAAAAATTTCCCCCAACTTGTTGCTTCCCTTCTAATTGTGGTTGCATTGGTTTTGTTTGAACAAAAACTTTTAAATTTAATATAATCAAAATTATTTATTTTACATTTTGCAGTGTTTTCTATCTCCTGCTTGGACTTAAGTTCCTTCCTTTCCCATAGAACTGGCAGATATACTATTATTCTATGTTCACCTAATTTGTTTATGATTTCCGTTTTTATATTTAAATCATTTACCCACTCTGAGTTAATCTTGTATAGGGTGTAAGATGTTGATCTAAGCCTAATTTCTCCCATACTGTTTTCCAATTCTCCCAGGAGTTTTTGTCAAATAGTGGATTCTTGCCCCCAAAACTGGCATCTTTGTGTTTATTGAACACTATCTTGCTAATTGTCATTTTCCTCAAGTATTCCCTATCTATTGGGCAACTGAAACAGTCCCTTAACTTGTCTCCCCATCTCTTCAAAGCCTTTATTTCAGATTAATCTTACATTGTACATTGAAAAGCTTCACTGGGTGGCTCAGTGGATTGAAAGCCAAGACTAGAGATGGGGGGTTATGAGTTCAAATCTGACCTCAGATACTATCTAGCTGTGCAAGTCACTTAACTCAATCACCTGGCCCTTACTGATCTTCTAACTTGGAACCAAATACTTGGTATTGATTATAAGACATTAGATAAAGATTTTAAAAAGTTACAACTTGACAAAATGATTCCAATGCTCAAGAACTTTCAGTGGTTGAATAAAATCCCTGTTCTTTGTCTCTGACATTCAAGGCTGATCTTATTTAAGTTACCTGTAGCATTGCCTCATGATACTCTCCCTCTCCATCTTCCCTCCTCTGTTTTCTCTGATACAGCCAAACTAGGCAAGCCCGCTTCATTAGAATAGCAACTAAGAAGGTGCATGTCTGGGAGAAGTACTACAAAACTTGCCCCTAGGTCATGTAGCAGGGGAAGCTCTGGGAGAGGAAGAAAGAGATCCTGGGGCCACTGGCATGAAACTGCCTTGGGAGAGGTTGCCAGTTGAGGAAAGAGAAAGAATGGAAGGGTAGAGAAGAGTAGATCAACTCACTCTAGTCTGTAGTCTGATAGCTTCTGATATCTAATTATTCTTTCTATTTAGGTGTAAAGCTCAGTTGAATGACTGCAATTGCGTTAAGGACTCTCTAAAATCAGCATCTTTTCACTATGGTCTATTGCTCTGGTCCTTACAGTCTGGGGCAGGTCAGAGGAGAAAGGCAGAGACCAAAGAGAAAATGGAAAATGGGGATAGTTAGGTAGACAGATAAATAGGAAACAGAGAAAACAAGAAATAAATCAGCTTATGGGTTACCTAAAAGAAGAGGGTGGCGCTTACCCCAATAGTCTTTTGGTTTGTTGGAAGCAAGGAAAAAAGGAGTGTACCATGTACTAAGAGACTGCTTATAGTGACTGCAGTGGGAAAGGCGGGTAATCAATCAACAAATGTTTATTAAGGTGTCTATTGAGTGCCTGAAACTATACGAGGTGCAGTTCATCACAAAAACCTTGTTAGTACCATTTGTTTGTTTTTTAAAAATCCTTACTGTCTTAGAATCAATACTACATATTGTTTCCAAGATAGAAGAGCAGTAAGAGCTAGGCAATGGGGGTTAAGGGACTTAAGCGACACATCTGAATTTAGATTTGAACCCAGCATCTATGTGTCTTTGTCCTCAGGAACCACTTCTCGTGTATTTCATATGTAGGCTCCTCTTGGAAAGGGACCTTTTCTAAGCCTGACACTCAATCCATGGAGCCATGCTAGGTCAGTTTTTAATCTCCTAGTAAGAATGAGTGAAAGGGACTATCAATAAGCAGGAGGTAGATAGGAGAAGAAAGCTTATGCCTCTATGCATCCCAGCAAGTAAGATTGAAAAGAAGGGGCACAAATAGCTTGTAATAATCTTATAAACCAATCAATCTTATCCCTTTCTTCACAAAATATAGATAATGATAATTTATGTATACTCCGACTACACTTAAATCAATTGTACAGACAATCACCTACCCAAGGTGAAAAAGGAGGTATGATTACAAATTCTTACAGGTGATAAATTTTTAAGTAAGATTTAATTATTGATGTGTATTTGTCTGTGCCAAATAATTTGTAAGTACATCAGGGACAGGATGCATACATTTATTATATAATGACCTCATCTGCACATACCCAAGCAGGATATCAGATTCATGGCAAGTACCTAATATTTTTTAGTGAAATGTTAATGTAATGGCGAAAGATTCCATAGATTGTAGAGTAGAAAGTTAATTAAATGTCTGTGGAAATTATAGGCAGTCACACCTCAATTCAACAAACACTATTGAATGTCTAGTTTGTTCAAAGCACTGTACTCCCTGCCCTCAAAGAGCTTACTTTCTAGGGAGAAACAACATGCACACAGACAAGTAAACATAAACCTATAAAAAGTAAATGTAACGTTATTCCAGGGGCAGGAAGACAGCCATATTCTGACAGGAATCTGAAAATGACTCCCATTAGGCAGATAGGTGATAGTGTATAAAATGTCTGACCTGTAGTCAGGAAGACTCATTTTCCTAATTCAAATCTGGCCTCAGACATTTAGTAGCTGTGTGACCCTGGGCAAGTCATTTCACTGTTTGCCTCAGTTTCCTCATCTGTAAAATGAGCTGGAGAAGGAAATGGCAAAGGAAAACCCCAAATGGAGTCACAAAAAGTAGGACATGACCAAAACCAAGCAATAATAAATTATGTAGGATGTGAAATGTAAGCAATAGCTTGATTGAAGCCATGAATACACTTCTATTCTGCTCCACTGAATTTTGTCTCATCTATACTGATCTGACCTTTCTTCAGCAAGCAGAATTTCCTATAAAAAGAGTCATTTATAGAATCAGGTAGTACATCTCATCAAAGAAAAAGCTATTGCAAAATGGAGGTTTCAGGCCCATTGCCATTTAAAACAAAAACAGTTTCACGTTTTAAGTAGATTTCAAAAGGTAGTACAAATGTATTCTGTCATGTCCTGAGACAAAATCAGCAACGGCAATGAGTGAGATCCAACGTGTTATTATTGCATGATGTATCCCTGGAAAATAAATCTATTTGGAGGAAAAAAAATCCCTCCCCCCAAACAATCTCACCTCTGACAAGCAACAAAATCAATACATATAGCTACTAAAGAGACTGCTTTAATCTCCTCCCTTCTAGGCTGAATAAAAATAATTGCTAGATGCTACTTGACATCTTGGCTTTTATTGGTCCCTTTCCAAGAGGAGCCTACATATGAAATACACGAGAAGTGGTTCCTGAGGACAAAGACACATAGATGCTGCCATGCCTGGGTAGCCCAATCATATATCTAAGCCTGCCTCCCACCAGTCCCACGGAAGAGCCTTGGGAAGAAATGAAGCCTCCCATAAGGCACTTGATCAACCACTCAATACTCTATCCTTTGGAGAATATTGCCTCCAGATTTGGGG
Organism: Monodelphis domestica; assembly: GCF_027887165.1. NCBI lineage: Eukaryota > Metazoa > Chordata > Mammalia > Didelphimorphia > Didelphidae > Monodelphis > Monodelphis domestica. Next base: position 206,139,003 of record NC_077233.1, on the reverse strand, counting down.
AGAGATTTTTCATGCCCCAAAGCATAAAAAGCAAGCTAACTGAAGAAACCATTCCATTTTTATCCTGCACCAGTCAAGTCCAATTGCAGGTGCTTTTCTTAGTTATAAAAGTGTCTTCTCTTTTCAAGAATCTCATGGAGCATTTTCTTGAGTAAACATTCTGCAGAGCTGTCTAATGGCTACTAAACAACCTGATTCTGGAGAAGATTGCACTGCAACCCACAGGAAACTTACAGCAGTCATTGACATTGAATATTGTCTCACATCATAGAATGAAGGTGAAAATTAGATTGGTGGGAGGATAAAGGATAAGGACCTCCCTGCTTAGTTAGCCTTGGCAGCAATATTTTATTATTTATTCATGGCATAGAGAGGCAATAGGTGGCAATGTGAATAGATGTCTAGACCTGGAGTCAGGAAGAGCAGGATTTAAATCTAGCCTCAAACCCTTAATAGCTTAATGATAAATTAATATAATTATATATTTTACATTTATATATCTATAGAGAATACATATTTATATGTAGAAATATAAAGAGACCCTGGGCAAGTCATTTAACCTGTCTATCTCAGTTTCTTCATCTGCACAATGAGGATAATAATAGTAACTCCCTCCCAGAATTGTGATAAGAATCACACGCTATAATAATGGTCAGGTGCTTATCAGCACAGAGTCTGGCCTTTGTAAGCACAACAAAATGTCAACTCTATAATTGTTATAGGCATACAGGGGTTTGGTGGGGTGACAGAAATAGCACAACCTCCTTCCCAAACATCCCAGTGAGCTCCCCAGTCAGACTCAGAAGAGGCATATCAATGCTTCTTGCATCATGAAAGAATTGTGGCGGAGGGTTGTTGCAAGAAGGGAAAGGCTGATTTCAAATGGAACTATTCCTTAAAAAACAATGGCACCAGGGCATCTGGGTAGCTCAGTGAATGGAGAGCCAGGCCTAGAGATGGGAGGTCATAGGTTCAAATCTGACCTCAGACACTTCCCAGCTGTGTGACCCTGGGCAAGTCACTTGACCCCCATTTCCTACCCCTAACCATCCTTCTGCCTTAGAATCAATACAAAGTATTGATTCCAAGATGAAAGGTAAGGGTTTAAAAAACAAAAACAAAAAACCAATGGCACCCTCATTGGAAACCAATGACCATCACGCTAGCTTATTAGGGGCAGGTAGGTGGCTCAGTGTATAGAGCAATGAGTCTAGGAGTTAGGAAGACCTGAGTTCAAATATTAACAAAGATATATACCAGCTGTGTAACCTATGGCAACCCATTTAACATCTGCCTGCCTCAGTTTCCTGAACTGTAAAGTAGGGATAATAATAGCACCTACTTCCTATGGTTCTTATCAGGATAAAATGAGATATGTGTCAAGTGCTTCACACTGTGCCTGGTATATAGCAAGTGTCATAAAGATGATATTATTATTATTATTATTAGATTAGGAAGGCAGCTACATTAGAACACCAGGGGCCCTAGAGACAGGAAGACTTGTGTGCAAATTTGGCCTCAGACACATGTTAGCAGTGTGACCCTGGGCAAGTCATTTAACCCTGTTTGCCTCAGCTTCATCATCTGTAAATAAGTTAGAAAAAAATGGCAAACCATTCTAATATCTTTTCCAAGAAAACCCCAAGTGGCATCATGAAGATTTAGACATGACTTCAATGACAACAACAGTTGACTAAACAGAAAAACAAGAAGAGTTTGTAAGGCATAAAATGCAATTTTGCTTCCAGTGATGAGAGAGACAGAAGAGCATTGTTGAAGAGAATGTAGTAAGGGGAAAGATAATTTTTGGCAATGTGGTTCAGTGGACAGTGCTTGGGCTCTAGAGTCAAAGATCCTGAGTTCAAATAGTACATCTGATGCTTGGTATTGTGTGACCACAGTCACATCACTTAACCCCTCTGGACTTCTGTTTTCCTTTCTATCAAAAAGAAGGGATTTGAATAGATGGCTTCTGACATCCTTTCCAGCCCTAAATTCATGATCCTGGGTGACCAGAATGAATGGAAAGGAGTCATAATCAGATAGGGAAGGGATCCAGAGGACACGTACCTGTTCCCTTTGGTACCCACACAGTCCTCCAGTCACATTCAAAGAAAGGATCCTTAACATCTCATTGCCTAAAACTTCCACAGGGAAAGTGAGCCCAAGAGAGACTTCACACACAGACAGAAAGAGAAGGCAAAATAAAACAAAAGGAAAATTCTGAAAGCACAGACATTATTTTGTCAAAAATGAAGAGCAGAAGCTTCAGAAGAGAGGTGTGAATCCTTAGGGGACTCCCTGACCCATCTGGCTTTCTGAAAAGCTAGAGAAACTAGAAGGCGAGTGCTTCAGAAGATAGAGGCAAGGGCTTAACTAAAAATGAACACCCGGGGGAAATATGCCTAGTCCTTATAAGAAGAGTGTCAGAAGCTTAAGAATAAACTGAGGCTGGCGGAACAGGACAACAAAAGTGCCCCTTTTTATTCTTTTGAAGGCAGTAAGATTTTTTTTAATCCCCAAAGGGGATAAGAAGAAATGAAATTATAACAAATGACTGAGAAGGTATAATTACTCAAATCATTTTTTATTTTGTTTCCTTCTATCAGTCGATCAATAAGCATATATTCAGCATCTAATAGGTACCAGGACTGCACTCAATTCTGGAGATATAAAAAGAGCTTAAAACAAAACAAAACAAACAGAAAACAATTCCTGCCCTCAAAATGCTTACTCTCTAGAGGAGACACCATGCAAACAAATCTATCCAAAACAAGACAAACACAAAATGAGCAGAAAATAATTAACAGAAGGAAGGTACTTGAATTAAGAGGAATCTGAGAGGTCTTCCTGTAGAAGATGAGATTTTAATTGGGACTTAAGGGAAGCCAGGGAGCTCAGTAGTTGGAGTTGAGGAAGGAGAGTGACCCAAGGCACAGAAGACAGAGAATTACCCAAGAATTATCTTTGGATCTATGAAATACTGGTGAGGAGATGGCAAGAGAAACCTGGCTTTTTAATTAGGTAAAGTAGTCTTGGACAAAATACCAGAGAAATTGCAAGAAACAAACAGCGGGTACATATATAGAGCTGCCATCAGCAAAGAACTGACTCAGAACAGGAGCCAAACTGATATTTTTAAGGAAAAGGAGCCATTTTCAAATCTTTTGCCAGAAAGTTTGACTTTGATCACACTAATTATTTGAAGGAATTTAGTTTCATTAGCCTAAGAAGTCCTAGAGGAGATACAATAGTTGTTTACAAGCATTTTAAACTCTTCAGGGATTCTTTTACTCTACAAGCATTTACTAATCTCCTACTATGTGCAGAGCACTGTAATACATGCTGGAGAAGATGCATAATTCAGGTAAGACACATTCCTGGCCCTCAAGGAGCATACAAGAGAGCCAATTTAGAGGTTCCCAGTTTACAAGTTCAGAGGATAGAGTTCCAAACCTGGAGTGGAGAAGGCAAGGGTTCAAGTCTGGCTTCAAACACTCACTAACTGTGTTACCTTGGTCAAGTCACTTAACCTCTATCTCCCTCAATTTCCAAAACTTTAAAATAAGGATCACCTATATTACAGGATTGTTGTGAAGATCAAATGAAATGATATTTATTTTTAAGAAATGCTTAATACTATCTTTTATAACAGGGTACTTAGGTTTATTTTAGGATTCTGGTTTTGTATGAATGTGCTCTTACAAACATGACCAATTTGGAAGTGTGTTTTGTATTATAATAAAAAAATAAAAATAAAGTAGCTGGAAAAATGCTCAGCACTGACACCTAGTAGGTACTATATTAATACTTGTTCCTTTCCCTCTCCCTTATTGTTCAGCAAGGGGAAAATACAGATGGAAGCTTCAGAGCAAAGCATTACATGAAGCCTGGAGAATGGAAGGTCATTACCAAGAGGGAGACTCAAAGACAAAGTCAGAGGTGAGGTGACATTATTCAAATTTCACCCAATTTATAGGCATTAAAAAGTGGATGGGAATTTATTGAGAGGCAATGAGAAGGAAGGAGAATATTCCAGGTAGAGGGGTTAGTATATATAAAGGCAAGGAGAGAAGATCATAAACTCTTTGAGAACAGGGACTCTCTTTTGCCTGGTTTTTTTTTTTTTAATTCCCAGTCCATAGCACAGCACTTGGCACATGGTAGGCACTTAATGAATGTCTATTGATTGATTTGGCAGGTAAAGGAGCCCAGTTGGACTCAGAGTATAGAAGTGTGGAGAAGAATAACATGAACTAAAATGAGAGACACAGAGTATTACAACGTTTTCTAACTGGCTGGCAAAGAATTCTGAACTTTATTCAAGCAATAGGGAACCACCGATAAAGGGCTTCCTCCTTAAGAGGTCAGAGAAAGGGGGTAAATAGTCAGCAAAAAGGAGAGAATAGGAGAGCTATCATGAAAATGTGGTGTCTCTGAAGCCAAGGGAGGGGATGATCAGCAGCATCACATGGCAGAGATTTCAAAAAGGGCAAGAACTTAAAATTGTATAATTGAATGTGTTGATGAAACCATTGATGACCATTAAGAGAGCAGAACCCATCGAGCATCAGAAACAGAAGTCAGATGGCAAAGGATCGTAGTAGGTGATGCAGAAGTGGAGGCATCAATTGTTGATGGTCTTTTCAAGAAAGTTAAGAATAAAACAAGGAAGAGAACTACTGGATGACAAACAAATGGCTATTATTCTAGTTCAGGGACTGGAACTCCAGAATTCCAGCCAGTTACTCTGAGGTGTTAAATAGCAAAGTCGCCTCTCTCCACTCTATTCTGAGGCAGAGAGAAAACAACAAATAATCATAAAGAGTCCTCTCTAAGTGTGATGGAGCACTCAGGTATATCTGGAGTTGAAAAAACAGTGTGTAACCCATTTTTTATGATGAGTTAATATTAATCCATTAATTCACTTCTTGCCTATTGAGCCATTAGTTTTATTCCTTATTACTTTCTTTTTTAAAAAATCTTTACCTTCTGACTTATACTCAATACTGTGTATTGGTTCCAAGGCAGAAGAGTGGTAAGGGCTAGACAAGGGTCAAGTGACTTGCCCAGGGTCATATAGCTAGGAAATGTCTGAGGTTAGATTTGAACCCAGGCCCTCTGGTCTCTAGGTCTGACTATCAATCCACCAAGCCACCTAACCACTTCCCCTTTGTTATTTCAGAAAAGCACCAACTCTCTAAGGCTAGAAAGTAGTTGCTGTTCTATAGTCCTGCTTCTATGGAAGGAGTTTCCTTATTTAATCCTGTGTGGATCTCAGCTTTAAAAAAAAGGAGATTACTTGGGTTTCAGAATCAGGGATTATTTCCCAAGAGTAGGAGTTAAATTTAAAAGACTATAGTGCTTTCACACATTTCATTAGGGAATGAAAGATATTGGGTTCAACTTTATAAACTAATTTATTCTAAAATAAATTACTTTCTTCAGATTTGCCTCCTAGTTACATTCTTTCCCTTTCTCCAGCCCAAAAGGAATGCATCAACAATTTCAGAAATAAGACTGAAATATCCTTTAACATTTGGTTTACCTTTTTTATCCTTTGAGGCCAAACACAGAGGTAACTAAAATGGCTAAAGTGGCCCAGTCATCTCTTGAGTAGCCTTCTCTTATACTAAAAGTTGGAATGCCAATGAAATTCTCATTTTTTATTCATTTATTCAGAACTCTTCCCCACCATTGAGTATTTGGATATAGATTATGGACCAGCAGCTCCATATTCTGTTGAAAGGCTGGCAACATTTATTTAACATGATTTTTTTTCTGCTTTAAAAGTTTCTTCTACTCTATTATATTAACTCCATACTTTGGTACAAATATCTTTTTTTTTTTTGGGCATTTGATTGTTTTTAGATACTCCTTTATTTAGGTCTGAGAGGAGAGTGAAAGGAGATAAACCAGAAGTCAGGTTTTTAAGTGAATTAATATATCTCATCATTCTATATTTGATCATAATTCTCTCACTTGACATTTGGAAAGTAAAAATTTCCTCCCAAATCCCACTTCTCTTAATTTATCAATTTCTTTTAATGTTACCGCTATTTTCTTAGTCACTCAAATTTGAAAACTTAGTCACCTTTTATTCCTCTCTTTCCATCTACCTCATCTTCTTCCATTCTAACCACCCATCCAACCAGTTACTATTACCTTTTAGAGCTCAGCAATATCACTTGCATTTGAGTGAATCAATGAATAAATAAATAGATATATACTGAATTCAGGGTTGTACAGGAGCCAGCTCAAACTGGATGGCAAGAGTCAATTGTTATATTTTCTCCAAATCCAACATTTAAAAAATGTTAATTTTTATTTGATTATTTTATTTTATTTATATTTTATATTTATTTATAATATTTATTCACAAATATTTATAATATAAATATTATATATGCTAACATATACATATAAATTAAAATACATATTTATAAATAAAAACATATTTTATATTGTGAATAATTAATGAATTAATTAAAGATAAAAATCGATATACCAAACAGGGGGGGGGGGCTATTGTTTCATTAGTAGACAGAATTCACTTCTTTGTTTCTTCTATGAATGAGGATGGGCTACTATTTTGCAATTTGTAGTATTAGAATGTTGCCTGTGAATATTGAGATGTTGAGTAACTTGCCCAAGGTCATACAACCAGAATTTGTCAGAAACTGGACCTGAACCTAGGTGTCTCTGACTCTAAGACCAGCCCTCTGGCCATCATGCAACATTGTCTCTCACAGCCGGTATGAGGACCATGAAACTTCCCAGTTATTCTTGAAGACTTCATCATGGTAGAGAAAAAAACCTGGATCCTCAAAGGCTACCTTAGTGAGAGGCAAGCCCGTTAGGGAATGAAAAGCTTCATATACAAGCTTTAAGGAGGGCAGATAGACCATCAGACAGTAAGTAGGAAAGTTAGAATTCAAATCCAGCCTTAGTTGCCTGCTAGCTGTGTGACCCTGGCAAGCCACTTAACTGCTTGCCTCAGTTTCCTCATCTGTAAAATGAGCTGGAAAAGGAAATGGCAAACTACTCTAATATCTTTGCCAAGAAAACCCCAAATAGGGTCATGAAGAATGGGGCATGACTGAAACAAATGAATGACAAAAACTCCTCACAACCTATCCACCCCCCTAAATTCATGCCTGGTAAATAGTTGCTTGCTTGGATACTGGACCTAGCTAAACATCTAATATACACTCACTCAATAAATACATGTCAGGTGATTTTTTAAAAGTCCTTACCTTCTGTCTTAGAATTTATATTAAACATCTGTTCCAAAGCAGAAGAGTGATAAGGGACAGGCAATTAGAGTTGAGTGACTTGTCCAAGGTCACACAGGTAGGAAGTATCTGAGACCAGATTTGAACCCAGGATCCCCACCCCTCTTCAAGCTTGCCTCTTGATCTACTGAGGCACTTGGTTGTCCCAGTGATTAATTTTTTGATAACAAATTCATCATTTGGTGATGGCAGTAGTGCAATGGTAAGTAACAACAGTCATTTAACCTAGAAACCAAGGGACAATTACCTAGTTGTCATCTTTGACCTGGTCAAAGTCCTTCCAGGAAGGGCAGCCAATTATGTTCCATTTAGAACAGTCATCCTAAATTACTTCCATTATAGAATCATATACTTAGAGCAGGAAGAGACCTCAGGTCACCTCATCCAGCCCCTTTCTTTCATACTTGAGGAAATTGAAACCCAGAGAGGTAAAATAATTGCTTGAGGTCATGTAGCTAATAAGTGGTTGAGCTGAGACCAAAGTCCAGATCTTTCAACTCCAAATACAGCAGTATTTCCATTGCAACACACATTCCTATAAAATGGAGGTTACAATTGCAATTAGTGAATTCCGTTGGGTAAATAGATTTCGTCCCCCAGCCCTCATTGCCTTGCTCTGTTACGCACAGATCCAATATGGGTATCGAGTCATCTTTTACTAGAAATCAAGTTGTTGGGGTTAGTTTTGCATGTGAAAGTAATAAGATATAATTGGGCAAAGATTTTCCTTAAGGAATAACTCATTTACCAGTATAGAGCTGATAGCAGTGATCTTTGAACTGCCCTAATCTCCTCTGTGATTGTAAAGTCTCAGATTTGTTGATTCAAAGCCTTTCCTCTAGATTTATCTATTAAGCAGTTTTCCTAGTTCCTTGTTTCTGCTTTCTCCTTCACCTTTCACCTACTACATAAGGTAGTTGATCCAGACTATACTTTGGGGGCATCTAAGTGGCAGGATGGATAGAGCACCAGATCTGAAATTGGAAGGAATTGGGTTCAAATCTTACCTCAAACACTTTCTAGCTATATGACCTGGGGCCAGTCCCTTCACCCCATTTGCCTAGCCCTTGTCCTTCGGTCTTAGAGTTGTTACTAAGACAGAAAGTAAGGCTTTAAAAAAATAAAATTCATAAAAAGACCACACTTTGGTTTATTTTCACTCATCTACTTCCTGCAAATTAGGGGAGGACTACTCAGTTGGGTGGTACAAAGGATAGAGGATTGGGCTTAGACTCAGGAAGACCTCAGTATAAATCCAGCCTCAGGAACTTACTACCTTTATTATTCTATAAAAGTCACTTATTTCTTTCTGTTTTAGTTTGCTGATATGTAAAATGAAGGTAATAACAGCATTTACCTCCCAGAATTTTTGCAGGGATGAAATGAGATATTTATATAGTACTTTGAAAATCTTAAAACATGATATAAATGTTATTCAATTATTGTTTATAGGAGAAAAATATGATAGAATGAGCTTGTTGACTCTCAGGGGTCTCAGAAGTCATCTAGTGCAACTTCTTCAATTTACAGATAGGGAAACTGAGACTCACAGATATTAAATGCTGTGGCCAAGGTCAGACAGGTAAATAATAGAGATAGAATTTCAATCTAAGTTGTAGGACTCATATGATTATAAATTTAAAACTAAAAAAAGACTTTAAAAGCCAGCTAATGCAATCTCTTCATTTTATACATGTGGAAATTAAGACTCAGGGATATTGAGACTTGCCTAAGGTGGTAAGTGGCAAAACTAGATTTCAAACCCATGTTCCTTCAGTACAAATTCTTTCCACTAATACACATTGCCTTTAGTCTAACTAGAGGCCTCACTATAGAGGTCTCAAGAAGTGGCGTGATTTGTTCAATGTCACTAATGGCAGAGAACATATTCAAACAAAAGTACTAGAGAACCTCCAAATGAAACATCCATTCCATCATGCCACATTGTTCTCACTTAATGAAGCCAGTTTATGGGAAATGGAGTAATGAAATGAATTTAAGAGGAGTTTCATTATTTCACAGCAAAGGATAGTCTGTCTCCTACCATGCATTTATTAAGTCCCTACTATATAGCATTCACTTTGCCAAATGCCATTTTTTGATTGTGGAAGATGGAGGAAGAAGCAAAAATTATTTTTATTTTACTCTGATAGATTTCAGTCAAAAGAGAAGAAATTAATGAAAGATCTGATGCTTTCTTTATCAAGAGAGAAAAAAGAACCTCTTAAATCAGACAGTAGAGATCATCTTGACATGGTCTCCACATATTTTCTTTGAACTTGATAATTGCTGAACACTTTTAAAAAGATGACCTGGAGGCCAAAAAGAGAAAACTTTTTTTTTTACAGGTTCCAAAATAGAAAGAATTTGAACATTAATTTCTTAACCTTTTCAAATCCAATTTTTGATGGTGTTCTAATATAAAATTAACATGTCAAAGAGAAAAAAAAGAAAGGTAATGCCATGGAAGCACGTTTCTAGTCTTATGAAATTGACTAATCTCTGCAAAGTTGTCAGAAATTCATTTTTATTTGTGTTAGCAATGTGATTCTTTACTCCAGGTTTCAAAGGGATATTTGCTAGTGCCATTGATGTAAAAAAGAAATCCTAGGTGAGAGTACTACTTATACCAATGCAGGTTGGCACCTTCTCTGCTACTTAATGGGGTGCTTAATGGATTGAGAAGTTAAGTGACTTGCTGTAGGTACATATCGAGTATGTATCAAAAATGGGATTTGAACCCAGATCTTTGTGGTTTCAAGACTGGATCTCTATTCATTATTCCATGTTGCCTTTCATATTTCAGGTCTTTTTTTGACACTATATTTTTTTTATGGAAGCATATGTATTTTTATAAATATAAGCATTACAGAAATGTCTCAGAGATAATAACTAATTTTTTTTTTGCCTGTGACAAAGCAGAAGAGGACAGTACAACAATATGTGCTAATAGAATGTTCTAGTCATTATTCCATGCTGCCTCTCATATTTTAGGTCTTTTTTGACACTATAATTTTTTTTTATGGAAGCATATGTATTTTTATAAATGTAAGTATTATGTAAATGTCTCAAAGATAACAATAACTAGAATTTTTTTTGCCTGTGACAAAGCAGAAGAGGACAGTACAATAGTATGTGCTAATAGAATGTGTAGGAGAAGTTTGGTCTCCTTGGAAGTTCTAGAGGAAGGTTGTTCTAGTAAGACTCCATGGCAAAAAGACTCTGGGGATGGCAATCCCACCAGCCCAAGGAAGACCACAAGGCAAGGTACAATGTCAGTGGTCATCATGGAAAAAAGTAAGTCCACCATTTACCCCACCAATGTCATGGAACAGAACCACATTCTCCTCATGCTAGTTTGAGTTCTGGACTCAAGTGTCATGGAAAGGAAACACCTGAAATAAGATAATGTCGCTGAAAGGAAAACTTGAAACAGTAAAGAAGAAATGAGGGGAACATAGCAAGGTTTTTGTCTTGGGGTTTGCTTTGGGGGAAGCATGAACAGAATTATAAAATTACAGGCAGAGCCAGAAAGGACATCAGAAGTCTTGTAGTCCAAAGCTTTCATTTTTACAGTTGAGCAAACTGAGGCTCAGCAAGGTCAACTTAATTGGTCAAGGTCACAGAAGTAGTAGGTCATAGATTGAGGATTCAAACTCAGGTCTTCTGACTTCCAATCTTATATTAATTTCACTGCACATCCAGAGTGGGTTCTTTTTATATTTGCTTGCTTGCTTGCTTGCTGGTTTAACATAACTGCTGAGATTTAAATTAGTAGTTTAGTCTATGATAGGGAAAACTGACTAGTGTTGAAGTGGATAACTTCAGTGATGGCCAGAGTCACTGCATAACATTCATTTCTCTTCTTAATAAGGCGATTGGACATTTTAGAGACAGAAGAAGCTTTAGAGATAGTCTAGTTCAACCTCTTCCTTTTACAGATGAGGAAACCAAGGATGGCAGAGGAAAGATGACTTCTTCAAGGTCATATATCTAGTGAGTGACAGAAACTGGTTGAAAACTTCATCTCTCCTGATCGCCATCCAATGATGACTCCACTACATCATTTGCTCCCCTGCCTTTTGTCTCTGCTCTTTTTCACCAAGGCCTCCTGGTTCCCTCCGGCTGTGCCACATGGTTACATATTTCTACCATGTTGCATTTTCAATTAAAAAAGCTAAATGGGATGTTTAAAAAGGATGATTTCAAAGCTGCCAGACCAATAATACCATAAACTGCACCAGTTTTTATTAGAGTCAAATGAGAGTATAAATCATCAGAAAGGCTTGAGCGTGCCAACCACAGAAACAGCCATGTTCCACACACTTGGAGTGCTGAACCCCATCCAGTTGGCTGAGAAAGTACCATGTGGCTTAAAATCATTTTTCACAATTACTGTCCTAACTAGTCAATCGTTCTTGGCAGCCTTATCCCCCCACACACAGCAGAACTCGACTAATTCTCACTCTGCTGTTCTGTAAAGCTGAAAAAAATTTGCAACAGAACCACCCAACATGCCTTCATGAAACCCAGTGGCGTGGACTTTGAAAAGAAAGAGAAAAAGAAAAATGTTCCCCCTTTTTGCAACTGACTTGTAATGACTACATGGTTTAAGCAGACCATTGTTTCTTAATAACAGGACAATTGCACAAGTGGCTAGCTGGAGTAATGGATAGAGGGTTGGACTTCAAGTCAACAATCTCAGATCTTTATGAACTGTGTGATCCTCTCAGCCTTAGTTTCTTCATTTGTAAAATAAGAATAACATTTACATCCTAAGGATGTTGTGAGGACAAAATGAGATAATATTCATAAAGAGCTTTACAATCTTTGAAGTTCTATGTAAATACTATGATTATTATTAATCCTCTGATCTGCCCCAATGTCCTCATCTGTAAAATAAGGATAATAATAGTACTTACCTCCCAAGGTTGTTGTGAAGATAAAAAGAGAAATTTTGTAAAGTATTTTGTAAACTCTGAAGTACCCTAAGTGCTCGCTATTAGTAGTATTATGAATAATATTGTTCAATGAAATTGGCTCACCAAATTTATGGTAAGATTGCTCAGTTTTTTTAGATGCCATTTGTGATGGGCTTTGTATAGAGAAATAACTCCCATAGAGGAAAGTCTTTCTAACAATGCAGATATTTACTGACTCTGCAATTTTTGGTCTTAGATAATTGCCTAGGGCCACAGTTCTTGGTCCAAAAACCCTTTCCAGGGAATCCATGAAGTCAAAATTATTTACTAAGATGTTTTAATTTTTTAAAACAGTAAAAATTGATAGATAAAACCTACTGAAATAAAAGTCTTTTGGGGAAGATCCTCAATAAATTTAGAGTGTAAAAAGAAACTAAATGTTCTAAAACCAAAAACTTTAAGAACAATTAATATGGGGAACCAAATGGTTAAATGACTGGATCATAGACCCATTATGTGTCAGAAAAAAGCCTTGAACCTAGATCTTCATATCTCAGAGGCCAGCTTTCTATCCATGAGGCCACAATAACTCTCACTCTGGTCAATAAAACTGGAATTTTGTCAGCTTCAATTTTTAAAAATTGAAAAAATTGAAAAAAATTATATTGGGCTTGCCTATCAAACTTAATTTATTATGCCATCAAAATCATTACTAGACTAGAGAAAATGAACAAGGAATTCCATATCAAGTTTTTAGTTTACTAAATAATAATAATTAATAATAATAGTTTAATTAAGAAGTAATTGTTAAAAATGTTATTATTCTTTAGTGACTAAAAGACAAAAGCACTATCATGGTATTATATAGTTACCATGGTAATGAAGCTTCCTAAATTTTATACAAAGGTGTTTTCATCACAAGCTCTTCAATAGGTAAATTCTAACAGTGTTTTTATTACAATCAGTTAAATTCCTTGGGAACTCTGATCAGTCCTCATCAATACAAGGACCCACCATGATTCCAGAACACTCATAATGAAACATTCTACCTACCTGCTAACAGAGAGGTAAAAGAGTGGCAGATTGAGACACATACATACATGTGTGTATTCTATGCATAAATAACATGTACAAATGACCAGATCCCATAGGCAAGATAAATGGAAGGAAACAAATAGATGGGAATGAGTAGAATTAAGTGGGATCAGGACTACTGAGGTCACCCCCAATTCCTTGATAAATGTAAAACATGACTAAGTTTTTTTTTTAAATATATTTTATTTGATCATTTCCAAGCATTATTCGTTAAAGACATAGATCATTTTCTTTTCCTCCCCCCCACCCCCCATAGCCGATGCGTAAGTCCACTGGGCATTAGATGCTTTCTTGATTTGAACCCATTGCTTTGTTGATAGTATTTGCATTAGAGTGTTCATTTAGAGTCTATCCTCTGTCATGTTCCCTCAACCTCTGTATTCAGGCAGTTGCTTTTTCTCGGTGTTTCCACTCCCATAGTTTATCCTTTGCTTATGAATGGTGTTTTTTTCTCCTGGATCCCTGCAAGTTGTTCAGGGACATTACACCACCACCAATGGAGAAGTCCATTACGTTCGATTATACCACAGTGTATTAGTCTCTGTGTACAATGTTCTCCTGGTTCTGCTCCTCTCGCTCTGCATCACTTCCTGGAGGTTGTTCCAGTCTCCATGGAACTTCTCCACTTTATTATTCCTTTGAGCACAATAGTACTCCATCACCAACATATACCACAGTTTGTTCAGCCATTCCCCAATTGATGGGCATCCCCTCGTTTTCCAGTTTTGGGCCACCACAAAGAGCGCAGCTATGAATATTTTTGTACAAGTCTTTTTGTCCATTATCTCTTTGGGGCACAGACCCAGCAGTGCTGTGGCTGGGTCAAAGGGTAGATATTCTTTTGTCGCCCTTTGGGCATAGTTCCAAATTGCCCTCCAGAATGGTTGGATCAGTTCACAACTCCACCAGCAATGAATTAATGTCCCTACATTGCCACATCCCCTCCAGCATTCATTACTTTCCTTTGCTGTTATGTTAGCCAATCTGCTAGGTGTGAGGTGATACCTCAGAGTTGTTTTGATTTGCATCTCTCTGATTATAAGAGATGTAGAACACTTCTTCATGTGCTTGTTGATAGTTTTGATTTCTTTATCTGAGAACTGCCTATCCATGTCCCTTGCCCATTTATCAATTGGAGAATGGCTTGATTTTTTGTACAATTGATTTAGCTCATTATAAATATGAGTAATTAAACCTTTGTCAGAGGTTTCTATGAAGATTTTTTCCCAATTTGTTGTTTCCCTTCTGATTTTAGTTATATTGGTTTTGTTTGTACAAAAGCTTTTTAGTTTGATGTAGTCAAAATTATTTATTTTACATTTTGTGATTCTTTCTATATCTTGCTTGGTTTTAAAGCCTTTCCCCTCCCAAAGGTCTGACATGTATACTATTCTGTGTTTACCCAATTTACTTATGGTTTCCTTCTTTATGTTTAAGTCACTCACCCATTTTGAATTTATCTTGGTGTAGGGTGTGAGGTGTTGATCTATTCCTAGTCTCTCCCACACTGTCTTCCAATTTTCCCAGCAGTTTTTATCGAATAGTGGATTTTTGTCCCAAAAGCTGGGATCTTTGGGTTTATCGTATACTGTCTTGCTGAGGTCATTTTCCCCCAGTCTATTCCACTGATCTTCCTTTCTGTTTCTTAGCCAGTACCAAATTGTTTTGATGACTGCTGCTTTGTAATATAGTTTGAGGTCTGGGACTGCAAGGCCCCCATCATATGTGTTTTTTTTCATTATTTCCCTGGATATCCTTGATCTTTTGTTCTTCCAAATGAACTTTGTTATGGTTTTTTCTAAATCAGTGAAGAAGTATTTTGGTAGTTCAATGGGTATGGCACTAAATAGATAAATAAGTTTGGGTAGGATGGTCATTTTTATTATATTGGCTCGTCCTATCCATGAGCAGTTAATGTTTTTCCAATTGTTCAAGTCTAGTTTTAGTTGTGTGGCGAGTGTTTTGTAGTTGTGTTCATATAGTTCCTGTGTTTGTCTTGGGAGATAGATTCCTAGGTATTTTATTTTGTCTAAGGTGATTTTGAATGGGATTTCTCTTTCTAGTTCTTGCTGCTGAGCTGTGTTGGAGATATATAGAAAAGCTGATGATTTATGTGGGTTTATTTTGTATCCTGCAACTTTGCTAAAGTTGTTGATTATTTCAATTAGCTTTTTGGTTGAATCTCTAGGATTCTTTAAGTAGACCATCATGTCATCCGCAAAGAGTGATAACTTGGTCTCCTCCTTGCCTATTCTGATGCCTTCAATTTCTTTATCTTCTCTAATTGCTACTGCTAGTGTTTCTAGTACAATGTCAAATAGTAGAGGTGATAATGGGCATCCTTGTTTCACTCCTGATCTTATTGGGAATGCATCTAGTTTATCCCCATTGCAGATGATATTAGCTGTTGGTTTTAGATATATACTGTTTATTATTTTTAGGAATGACCCTTCTATTCCTATGCTTTCTAGTGTTTTTAATAGGAATGGGTGTTGTATTTTATCAAAGGCTTTTTCTGCATCTATTGAGATAATCATGTGGTTCTTGCTAGTTTGCTTGTTGATGTGGTCAATTATGTGGATGGTTTTCCTAATGTTGAACCAGCCCTGCATCCCTGGTATAAATCCTACTTGATCATGGTGAATGATCCTTCTGATCACTTGCTGGAGTCTTTTTGCTAGTATCCTATTTAAGATTTTTGCATCTATATTCATTAGGGAGATTGGCCTATAGTTTTCTTTCTCTGTTTTTGACCTGCCTGGTTTTGGAATCAGTACCATGTTTGTGTCGTAAAAGGAGTTTGGTAGAACTCCCTCTTTGCTTATTATGTCAAATAGTTTGTATAGTATTGGGATTAACTGTTCTCTGAATGTTTGATAGAATTCACAGGTGAATCCATCAGGCCCTGGGGATTTTTTCTTAGGAAGTTCTTTGATGGCTTGATGGATTTCAATTTCTGATATGGGATTATTTAAGAATTCTATTTCCTCTTCTGTTAGTCTAGGCAGTTTGTATTTTTGTATATATTCATCCATTTCTCCTAAATTGGTGTATTTATTGCCATATAATTGGGCAAAGTAATTTCTAATGATTGCCTTAATTTCCTCCTCATTGGAGGTGCTGTCCCCCTTTTCATCTTTAATGCTGTGAATTTGCTTTTCTTCCTTCCTTTTTTTAATTAGATTGACCAGTACTTTGTCTATTTTGTTTGTTTTTTCAAAGTACCAGCTTCTTGTCTTATTTATTAAATCAATAGTTCTATCACTTTCGATTTTATTAATTTCTCCCTTAATTTTTAGGATTTCTAATTTGGTTTTCTGCTGGGGGTTTTTAATTTGATCGCTTTCGAGTTTTTTCAATTGCATTTCCAATTGATTGATCTCTGCTCTCCCTTGTTTGTTAATATAAGCTTTCAGGGATATGAATTTGCCTCTGATTACCGCTTTGGCTGCATCCCAAAAGGTTTGAAAGGATGTTTCGCCATTGTCATTTTCCTTGATGAAATTATTAATTGTTTCTATGATTTCTTCTTTAACTAAACGGTTTTGGAGTATCATATTGTTTAATTTCCAATTGGTTTTTGATTTGGTTTTCCATGTACCATTACTAATCATTATTTTTATTGCCTTGTGATCTGAGAAGGCTGCATTCATTATTTCTGCTTTTTTGCATTTGTGTGCTATGTTTCTGTGACCTAATGTATGGTCAATTTTTGTGAATGTGCCATGTGGTGCTGAGAAGAAGGTGTATTCCTTTTTATCCCTATTTATTTTTCTCCATATGTCTATTAATTCTAATTTTTCTAAGATTTCATTCACTTCTTTTACCTCTTTCTTATTTATTTTTTGATTTGATTTATCTAAATTTGATAATGGTTGGTTTAAGTCTCCCACTAGTATGGTTTTATTGTCTATTTCTTCCTTCAATTCTCCTAGTTTCTCCATTAGAAATTTGGGTGCTATATTATTTGGTGCATACATGTTGATTAATGATATTTCCTCATTGTCTAGAGTCCCTTTTAACAAAATATAATTACCTTCCCTATCCCTTTTGATCAGGTCTATTTTTGCATTGGCTTTATCAGATATCATGATTACCACTCCTGCCTTCTTTCTATCAGTTGAGGCCCAGAAGGTCTTACTCCATCCTTTAATTCTGACCTTGTGGGTGTCAACCCGCCTCATGTGTGTTTCTTGAAGACAACATATGGTAGGGTTTTGGATTCTAATCCATTCTGCTATTCGTCTACGTTTTATGGGTGAGTTCATCCCATTCACGTTCAAAGTTATGATTGTCATTTGTGGACTCCCTGGCATTTTGATTGCCTTCCCTAATTCTAACCTTTTCTTCTTCGGCTCTACCTTTTAGTCCAGTGATTTACTTTGAATCAGTCCCCTTGTCCCCTCCCTTGATGTTTCCCTTTTTAGTCCCTCCCTTTTTCTTCCCTCCCCCTCCCCCCTCTCTTTCCCTCCCTTTTTGTTCTCCCTCTCCCCCTCCCCCCCTCGGTTTTCCCTTCTCCTTACCCTTGTTGGGTAAGATAGAATTCAAGATCCCAATGGATCTGGATGTTTTTCCCTCTCAGAGTTGATTTCCCTGAGATTGAGGTTTAAGTAAAAAAAAAAAACCCTCTCTTCCTCTCCTTCTTATAGGAGTTTTCTTCCCCTCCCCTTCCCATGTGAATCTTTGTGTGAGAACGATTATTCTATTTGGTCTTTCTTTACCCCCTATTTATACATTACATTTTCCCCACATATTAGTATACATAGATTGATATAAATGTAGTCCTTATAGAAGAGAGTTTGAGTAAAAGAAAATAACATTTTTCCCCTTTCCTTAATATTTACCTTTTCAGGTATTCCTTGCTCTTTGATTTTCGGTATCAAACTTTCCACAGAGCTCTGGTCTTTTCTTTGCAAAAAGTTGGAAGTCTTCTATTTTGTTGAATGCCCATACTTTCCCTTGGAAGTATATAGTCAGTTTTGCTGGGTAGCTGATTCTTGGTTGGAGACCCAGCTCTCTTGCCTTTCTGAAGATCATGTTCCATGCCTTACGATCATTCAGAGTAGAACTTGCAAGGTCTTGTGTGACCCTGATTGGCATTCCTTTATATCTAAATTGTCTTTTTCTGGCTTCCTGTAGGATTTTTTCTTTTGTTTGATAGCTTTGGAATTTGGCAATTACATTCCTGGGAGTTGTCTTTTGGGGGTTTAGTGTAGAAGGTGTTCTGTGAGCTCTGTCAGTGGCTGTATTGCCCCCTTGTTCTAGAATCTCTGGGCAATTTTCTTTGATTATATCTTGTATCACCATGTCCAGTTTGGTGTTTATTTCTGGCTTTTCTGGGAGTCCAATTATTCTTAAATTTTCTCTTCTCCCTCTATTTTCCAGATCTATCACCTTGTCGGTGAGATATTTTATGTTCTCTTCTAATTTCTTGGTGTTTTGGCTTTGCTTTAATAGTTCTTGCTTTAAAGCCTGGTTTTCTTTTACAGTTTGGTCAAACTGGTTTTGTAGGTGCGTGAATTTCTTTTGCATTATTTCCCACTTTTCCTCCCAGAGGGCTTCCATCTTTTTGGTCATTTCTGATTCAAATTCTTCATGGGTTTGTGGAGAGTTTCTATTTCCTTTGGAAGATTTTGGAGAATTTTCTTGTATATCTTCTTCTATCTGCTCTGTATTTTGTATTTTGGCTCCATAGAATGTGTCCAAAGTCGCCCCTTTCTTCTTATTTTTCTTGGTATTTTGGGGCTTCTGTGCTTCTGTGGAGTTTGCTGCCATCTCTGAATGTGGAGGATTAGCTTTTCTTATCTCTGTCTGGTGATCAGAGGCTTTAGTCCGGGGCAGATTGTCCCTTCTATGAGCTTTCCCTGGGTTAAACTGAATATGCCTCACTGGAACTGGAATGGAAGGGTCAGACCACGAGGCCACACTCTCCCCCCGGCTCGCTTTCAGGAAGTTGCCTTCAGAATCGCTGGCCGTGAGGCTGTTTCATCGGCCTGCGGGGGGATGGGCTGCAGCTTTCCCAAGCTCTAGGGCAAGGACTTTCACTGAGACTTGGATAGCAGGATCCAGCCCATGAGGCTGTTTTGCCTGCCCTGAGGGTTGCTGTTGTTTCGACCAGCTCTCTGCAGCGGAAGCCCCAGGCAGTAACTTTCACCTGGACTCGGGTAGAAGGCCCTGAGGGTTGTGGTTCGGAGGACCCTGCTCTCTGAGCCCGGCCGGGCTTCGGCTTCCGGGAGCCTTGGACTCTGCGCTCCTACCCCTGAGGTCCGAGTGATCTCGGGTTCTGGCTTTTGAGGGGAGCCGTACCTTTTGAACCGGGTCCAGGTCCAGGAGGAGGCTTCCCAGGGTCTGTGCTGTTGATCGTTTTGAATTTCGGTGCCTTAGGAGCTTATATTTTGAGATCGGTAGGGAAGGGTTTTCCAGAGATCTGAACTTTAGCTTTCTCTAAGCCGCCATCTTAACTGGAACTCATGACTAAGTTTTTTTAAACATCTATTGTATCTAAAATTCCCATTCCTTAAAATAAGAGCCCAATCTTCACATTAAATATGATCTTTCATTCTAATGAAAGGTAGCCTCATATAGTAGATAAAACAACCAATCAACAAATATTTATTTAAAAACTCACTATGTGCTAGATACTGGTAAAAAGATAAAGATGAGACAGTCCCTGATGCAACAGAGTTTACATTCTATCAGGGTAAGAAGGAAATTCTTATTGAGAAGTATGAATCAGGAAGGACTGAATCCAAATCTCATCTGTGACAAATATTGGCTATATTCACGTAAATCTCTGAAACTCAGTATCTTTACTTGTAAATTAAGGATAATAATATACAAATATCCACTACCCCAGAGGGTTGTTGTGATGCTCAAATGAGATAATGCATATAAATGCTTTTCAAATGTTAAATTGTTGTAACAATGTCAACTGTTACTATTATAATGTAATTTTTCATTGTCAAGGCAGTTCTCAGACACTAGCAAGTACAGCAGGTGCTTTTTCTATACCCTGATATAGAGGGTTTCCTCACTGGGGAGGAAGGAAACCAAAAGTCTGAACCAAATTTTAAAAACCAAATGGGGGTTTTGGGTGATTATTTATATATAATATATAATACAAATAAAACACTCAACTAACTGTCAGGAATGCCTTTCAGGCTTGGTCATTCTCAGTTTTGAACCCTTCAGGCCTCTAAATCTTTTATTTTTCTTAGAGCATGTAGAACTTTCCAAAAGCAAGAAAACAGCCAGATAGATCGACTAATTCTATTAAAGCCATCTATATTGTGTTTTCACTTCTCAAAATTCTAGCCCAGACCTCGTGTATTTCTCCTGTCATAAAGCCTTAATTCCTGGCAGCACTCAAAAATACCATATAATCAAAATGTATTTTCATCCAGAGCAAGAACAGTGACCCTATAAACTGAAAACAACTTCAAAATGTAAAAGGGGCCAACCAACCAAATTAGAAAAGCTGTCAGTGAGACCAGCTAACTGTCACAAAAATCAAGCTTAAATTGCCCAGGTTAGGTTCATGTGAACACTCAAAAATGACATGCAGGTTCTAACCTGAGACTTTAAAAAATTATATTTTACTTTTTTCAATCAGCAAAAACCTGACTTCTCTCCCTCCCAACCCATTTTCTCCCTACATTGAGAATGATAACCTCAGTCTTCAAAAGTTCTGCTTTTCTCTTATGGAATGGTCAGATTAGCTTCCTCAGAAGTATGAAAAGCCTCTAAATTCCAGAAATTATACCTGGTGATCCCTGGAGATCTAGGAATTGTGTGCATCCTGTTCTCAGTCTTTTTTTATCCCCTACATTTCTTAGATTTGTTTAACAGAATTGTTGAACTGGTATGATGTATGCCAGAGATACGGATCAACACAAACTATTTTCCACTTTCATTTATGCTTTTATTTTGGGGTTTTGGTTTTATATGAATATTTTCTTACAACCATGACCAATATGGAAGTAAGTTTTATATGGTAATATGTGTATAATCCAAATCAAATTGTTTGCCATCTCTGAGAAGGGGGAAGGAAAGTGAAAATTTAGATCTTATAATTTTGGAAAATGTATGTTGAAAATTGTTATATGTCACTGGGAAAATAAAACATCTTTTATAAAAGATGGGAGATGGGTAATTAATAATGCTTAATTCAATCAATGAGTATTTATTAATAACCTAATAGGTACCAAACATTGGTTTAGGCACAGGAATACAAATATAACAAAGAAAACAAGCTGTACTCATTTAAAAGGCAGCATGGAGTAGTGAGAAAGACTCAGATTCCAACTGAGCCTCTTACACTTAATAGTTGTGAAGCTTTGAGAAAATCACAATTTCTCAGGGCCTCAAATGTTTATACAAAACTACAAGTTGCTAAAGGGGTGCTCATCTGCAATGGTAGTAGTTCTTCACTGAGATTTTTTTGTTGTTGTTGCTAATAAAATCACAGATCTTGCCTTAAAAGTTAAATAATGACATATGAATGAGTCCATGAGTTTCTTTTTCCCTTTTCATCCCTCAATTTGAATGCTAGGGCCTCACATGATCTCTCTAAGGAAAATCTCAGCCATTGAGTCTTCCATTTCCTCCCTCTTATAACTTATGTTATGTAGAACAAAATTCAATGAAGTAAAACAAAACCCCACAATTAATAGTGTTCTCTCTCTCTCTCTCTCTCTCTCTCTCTCTCTCTCTCTCTCTCTCTCTCTCTCTCTCTCTCTCTCTCTCTCTCTCTCTCTCTCTCTCCTTCTGTCTTAGAATCAATACTATGTATTGGTTCCAAGGTAGAAGAGTGGGAAGGGCTAGGCAATGGTCTTTAAGTGACTTGACCAGGGTCACACAGATAATTAGTGTCTGAGGCTAGATTTGAACCTCCCATCTCTAAGTCTGGTTCTCAATCCACTGAGCCACCCAACTGCTCCCAGCTCTAGTCTCTTTTAAATACATTAACTAATCTCCACTTCTTAATTTGGAGTAGAAAATGATGTTTCCCTGACACTACTTGGAGAAAACGTCCAACCCATCAAAAGTTGATCAGTTAGTAAATCCATCAATCAGCAAGAAGTCCTTCAATCTGAATTGTATGAATTAGAGTCAATGGTTTTTCCTGTTGTAGTTGCTTGTACTTACCATATACCACATGCTTGGCCACTTGGGATCATTGAAGTAAGTAGACTGGGCACCAGTGAGTTCAAAGTCCCTCTTTATCCTCTTTTTAACCACTTGTTGCTGTATCCACTCTACCTGTGAGGGAGGAGAACATGATCAGCATCAACATTCCATAAAGGGGAACCAGAAAAATGAGACACATTGGGGTCATTTACCATGGACCAAGCACAACCCTTGTACCAGGCTTCTTTTAGGCAATTTACATGGTCCTTGGATTATGGATTCTTGGGCACTCTAGTCATTTCCAGGTGATATAGTAGAAACATCAGGAGAGAGCTGAGTGGAATTCTTTGCTTTGATGCTAGTTCTTTGTGTGGCCCCAGGTGAGTAACTAAACAGATCTGAATCTGTAAAATGGGGGAAAATTATGCATGCACCTGTGACAGAGGCTGGCACTAGGAAAAAAGTGGGTAACCCACAGGAGAAAGTCTTATCCATCCCTCCCTCTTCAGCTTCTCCAGACAGATGAGTAAGATTCACACACTCTTCAGCCTGGCACTTTTCTCCTAGTGTCAGCCTCTGTCACACACCTCCAACTTCATAGGATTAGTGTGAGGTAAGTATTTTGCAAACCTTAAATTAATTTTTAGAAAACACATTTCACTTTTCTCTGAGACTATAAGTTACAGAGAAACTACTGTCCAGCCCCGGTGAAGGGACTTTATCTAGGAAATACTATATTGTACTAAAAAAAATCTCAGGTAGTACAATAGATAAAGTACAAAATCTAGTGTCAGGAAGACCTAAGTTCAAATCCAGCCTCAGACATGTACTAGCTATTGTGACCCTAGGCAAGTCACTTAACCTTGTTTGCTTCAGTTTCCTCTTCTATACAATGAGTAAAAAGATATGGCAAACCACTTCAGTATCTTTGCCAAGAAAAATCCAAATGGAGTCATGAAAAGTGAGAAGTAATGTAATACAAAGTAATGAAAAGTAAGAAGAAAAGTAACTGAAATGACTGATGAACAAAACTGTTACTAGTAAAAATTATTATTTTTATCACTTGTATGTTTATTATATATGATAATTAACAAGCACAATAGATTTATGCAATATTCATATAAAATACAATTCCTTTTACAACAGGTATAATTACAACAACAGAAAGAAAACAACCTCTGTTACTCCTCCTCCTCTCCCTTCAACCCCTAGGGACCCAAGATCCATTTTCATTTTAAAATTACTAACCAATCTAGAAAGCCTCTCCCATCTGCCTTTTTTTTTTGTGTCCCTTTGTTAGATTTTTTTTTTTTGTTAATAGCTAATTTAGTCACAATGCATTCTAAAGATGAGTACAACCTTTACCTACCCCTCTGAACTCAAAGAGAAGAGAGGAGGAAGAATGCAGAAGCCCACTATTTAGTGGGTCTGTCTTGATGTACTCATTCCTGGAAGTTTTTAAGACTACTATTGTCTGCATAATTGAGGCGTTAGATGGAGGAAAGAGGGCCAAGGTACTGATTAACAGGTTAAATTACTACATGCTCCAAATACAAGGCAAATAGGACATTAAGGCCCTAAGCAAACCAGGGGAACTACAAGCAGAGCGCATT
This sequence comes from Monodelphis domestica, assembly GCF_027887165.1. Taxonomy (NCBI): domain Eukaryota; kingdom Metazoa; phylum Chordata; class Mammalia; order Didelphimorphia; family Didelphidae; genus Monodelphis; species Monodelphis domestica. The sequence goes on along the minus strand of NC_077233.1, from coordinate 206,114,949 downwards.
TACAAGCAGCATCCTTCTTACTTAATCCAAAGAAACACCCCAAACTCTAGTCTAAAACAGGAATAAATAGGGACCAGACCTTTTACTTCATTGGTATAGTCAAGCAAACTAGCATTTATGTGCCAGCTAGGGATGCAAAGAAGGGGGGGGGATTAAGGAAGGTGGGGAAAAACTTCCATAAAAAGGATTTTTGGTGAGACTCAAAGGAAGCTCAGAAGCAGAACTCCCAGCCAAGAAACTCCTCTCTCAATACAAGTCCAGCACCTTCTGAGCATCTTTGAGTCTTAAAAGAGTTGCCAAGAGCAGTGAGTAAAGATAGGATTTGAATCCGGCTCTCTATTAATCAAACGGGGATCCTCTCTAATCTCTATAATGTAGCCCTTTGATCTCCTAGCCAGGTGGTGCTACGCATTGAGTTCTGGGGCCCTCTTGTGACAGGTCAGCCTTTCTGTCCTATTCTATAAGATGGAAATGATAGTCATGGCGGCAGCACTTACCTCACCAAGTCCTAACCCAGTGAATAGTTTATTGTTCCACTAACAAGGGTTAGCTTGGAGCTCAGGGCTCTTTAAGTAAATATTGCAACCTGTTTGTGGTTAAGATTGCAGCTAAGCATCATACTTGTGGCTTCGCTGACAGCTCATTTTACCCAGATAATGGGAATGAATAAACAAATTGGAAATCATGTTCTGGCAATGGACTCTGGGTCTTCCCCTGTGTAAACTTGTGCTAAAAGTTTCCACTTTGTCCTCTTCTCACCCTTCTCTACCGTGTCCTCAGCCCCCTCTGCACTCACACTTAGCAACAAAACACCCATCCACTATTTTTCTTATCCTTACTACTAAAGGCCTTTTGCCAAGGATGGCCCAGGAGCTTTAAGGTTTTCTTTGATTTTTTTTCCTACAAAGACAGTGCTTTGCTGAAACTGTATATCATGGAGCAATGGAGCACTTAAAAAACAAACAAACCATGCTTTAGGAAATAATACATTGTCATAAAGAGAGAACTTATTCTTCAATAATTATAAATAACCTACAAAAATTACCTGAAACTCTCAAATGTTGTCCATTTAAAGTGTAAAAATGTGGCATAGGTACATCTATTGTTTCCCTTAGGATGAACATTGCAGCTTTTTTAAAAATTCAATTAGTGATGCAGAGTACTAGGCTGGGAATTAGGTCTGATTTAATTTCTTTCTTTTTAAAAATTTTAATTAAAAAATAAAACCACTTAGAATCAATATTAAGTATCTGTTCCAAGATAGAAGAGCAGTGAGGGCAAGGCAGTTTAGATTAAGTGACTTGCTCAAGATTACACATCAAGAACTATCTGAGGCTAGAGATGAACCCAGGTCCTCTAAATTCCAGACCTGACTCTATCTCCTGAGATACCTAGCTGCCTCAACCTCACTTTAATTCCTACAGATGACACTCAACTATATGACTGTAGGCAAGTTTTGGATCCTTACCCTCAATTTCCTCATCTGTAAAATAATAATGCCTTTGCTTCTTACCTCATAAAGATATTTTGATGATAAGGCAACATAAGGTGTAGCAAAGGTCTTCATGAAGTTTTAAGACTCAAAAGGCTTTTTCTTTTTCTTTTTAAATTTTTGGAATAAATTTAAGAGGACCCTCCTCTACCCACCTCTTTTCCAGTCACTAAAATTAACTAAATGAGGGTGTAGGAAGGAGTTTGGGGGGGAGCAGGGGAATACAAGTTATGCCCTTCCTCTCCAGCAGCTATTGGACCAGAGAGGGCACCAGAAGCAGAGACAGGGTCAAAGAGAATGGGATGAAGGGGTCTGGGGGCTCTGGAACTTGGTAGAGGGCAGCTGAATTGGAGTGAGGGCTATATCTCCTCTTCCCCATCTGTCTCTGTGTCTTCAGAATTACCCTCCCGCTCAAGTCCCTTCTAGACTGCTTCTCACCTTTCCTCTTTCACTAGCACTACCACTTTTCTGAGTGCTCCCAGATTCCTTGATTCCTACCTAGGTGACTGTTAATGAAGCTATTAAAGCTTTCAATGACACTAAGACCTTTGGGACACCCTGTACAGCATATATGAAGCCCTAAGTAAATGGCCATTATTATTGTAGACAAGATAGATAGATAGATAGATAGATAGATAGATAGATAGATAGATAGATAGATAGATAGATAGATGGATGGATGAATGGATAGGAGGATGGATAGATAGGCAGATAGATATATATAGAGATAGATGGATGATATATAGAGAGATGGATGGATGCATAGATGGATAGATAGATAGATAGATATAGAGATGGATGGATAGATGATAGATAGGTAAGTAGATGGATGGATGGATATATAGATGGATAGATGGATAGATACATGGATAGATAGATAGATGAATGGATAGATATAAATATCAATAGCTTTCTCACTGGACAGTGTTGTAAGTCTCACTCCACTCCATTCCATACCTCAAATGAATGCCAAAGAAATGGCTGGACAAGTTGTCATAGGTGATTGTAATGGAATGCTCTTGTGCTATAAGAAATGTTGAGTAGGAGAAACCTAGATGAAAAGGTCTACATGAACTGATTCAGAGTGAAGTGAGCAAAACCACGAGAACATGATACACAGCAATGGCAATAATGTATAATGATCAACTGTGATTTACTTATCTATTATCAGCAACACAATGAACCAAGATAATGCTTAAGAACTTGTGATGAAAAACAATTGCCCTCCTTCAGGGAAAGAACTGATGAAGCCTGATGGGAAAAGGCCACTCTTCACTTTATTTTCTTTATGGTTGTGTTTAAGCATGTTTGTATCTTCTTCTAAAACATGAAAAATATGTAAATAAGTTTTGGATGAGAGCACATATATAAACAATAGCAATTGCCTGATATCTTAGAGATGGGGTAGGAGAAAGGGGAAGAGTGGAATTTAAAATGTTAGAAAATGAATGTGAAAAATTGTTTTTAGTTGCACGGTAGAACCTTGTTTATATGATCAATATGTTCTAAGACCTTTTGTGCAAGTTGGAAACTGAACATAATAGCGAATCCCATTGTTTAGTATTTCTTATTTATTCAATAAACTCCAGGGTTAGCCCATTCCCTCTAGTATCAAATATGCATTCTCTTGTTTCATATTCATACCCTCATCCCTTCCTATCTTTCCCAGGCTTCTTTACACATTATAGCTAGGTCCCAATTAATATGGATAATGAAGCTTGTGAAGTGGTTGCTTTATTTGAATTCACTGCATATTTCCATGGAGCTAGAACTAACCACCATATTTAAATAATGATAACTTTGAATAGTGTGAATTTAAATACATATTACCACTTTGTGGAATTCATAATTAGCACCAATCAGAGGCTAGCTATACTATATTCTATACATACTACAATCTAGACATACAGGTCTACTTGTTGCTCCTTATATGCAATATTCTCTCCCCTCTCGAGCCTCCCCCCTGACTCCCATCACATGCCAGAAATGCTCATCTTTTAGACCTCTGGCTTCCTTCACAATTCAGCTTAGATGCTGCCTTTTACTCCCCAGGGCCCAGAAGCTTTTATAGAGCCTTACACTCTAAGGTTATTGTGCATATATTCTGTATGTACCTATTTATGTAAATGTTGCTTTCCTCATTAAAGTTCCCTGAGGACAGGCACTGCTTTGTTTTGTTTTGTTTTGTTTTGTTTTTCTTCTTCTTTAAATCCCCAAGCACTTAGCAGAGTTCCTGGCACATGGCAAACACTTAAATGCTAGTTGATGGATTGATTGATGACTTTCCAATATAGCATTCATATTTCATATTGATATGGATCCACCCAAAAGGTTGATACTCATTGTTCACCAAATAGGAAGTTAAAAGGTAAAACCTGTACCAGACCAGTTCAAATCCAAAGGTGTAGATTCCCACCATACAAAGGCTCATAATTTTCTACCCGGAAGAAATCTTAAAGGCCAAGGAGTCCAACCCTCTTGTTTTTATGAATGTGGAAACTCATCACCTAGGTGGTAAGTGGCAAAAATGGGAGACCTCTACAGGCATTGACCTACAGATTTCAGCTATGGTATTATATAGGACAATTGACAAACAAACAAAAAGCTGCAGGTTTCTTTATAAGGAACTCATTCCAAGCTGCCCTAATTCTAAATTGCCAAAGGACACATTCACAAACCAAATCAGTGGCCACATCTGCCTCCAAAAGCAAACAAAACTAATGAAGAAACTCAAGATCCTGACCATCTATATGTTGGTGTATAGCTGCATGTGGATCTTGTTAATTAACCAACTATATCAATATTTGTTGGAAAATTATTTTCATAATTGCATTAAAGATGTGTACACCTCTCTCTCTCTTTCTTTCCCTTGCTCTCCCCATTCTTATTTCCCTCTCTATCTCTTCCTCTCTCCCCATCCCTACTTCCCTTTCTATTTCTCCCTCTCTCTCTCCATCCCTATTTCCCTCTCTCCCCTACCCCCTTCTCTCTCTTACACACACACACACACACACACACACACACACACACACACACACACACACACAAAATGTGTTTTCCAATATGAATTAATAAATTTAGGGCCAGACTTAACCTTAGAAGGATCCCAGGTCTACTCTATAGTTCTATACCTGACAAAATGGAAAACCAAGGAATCTAAGTGATTAGCCTGAAGTCACAAAGTTTGTGCATGGTAGAATCTAGAGTTGTATCTTGGGATTCTAATTTAGCTCAAGTGCCACCTTCAATAGAATTTTTTCCTGATTCTTCCAAGTGCAAAGTACACATATAACTATACATAGAATAAATATAAAATAGAGTAAAATTCAGAGGGAGACAGGACTTGGGGGGTATTAGGAAAGAATTTTATCAAAGGTGGGACTTGAGCTGAGTAGAACTGGGATCCTCCTCATTTCTAGGTTCTCAAAAAGAATAGAATTGTTATTCTAATACCATATTCTTTACTGATTCCACAAAACTTTTGTTCACACTCTTCTCTATACATGGAATAGTTTTCTAAGTTATTCTAACCATCCTTCAAGACCCATCCTACCTTGACCATTTGAGAAGAAAATATCTTCCTCCTCTGAGCTCTCAGTGAATGTTTTTCTTTTAGATCTCTAATCTCCACCTAGCCTTTTTTATATTACACATTTATTTGTGTGCCTTTCTTGTCATTTCTTCTGACGAGTTCTTAATATTGTGTTCATTGCCTTGTTTTTAAAAAAAAACATATTTTGATAACTATTCTTCCATATAATTGGTTTCCTTTGTATCTTATGTATTCGATTTTGTACATTTAAAACTATTATTCTAAAAACGGGTCCATAGGTTTTACCACCAAAGGGATCTATGACTAAATAAATAAATAAAGACTCCTACACTACTCAGAGGGCAAACTGATGAATAATGTTTTTCACTTTATTTTTCTTGCTTTTGTTTTAAATGGCTAATCTGGAAATCTATTTTGTATGACTTCAAATATATAATAGATATCATATTCTCAAATACACCAATGATGTGTTTTGGTTTCATTAGTATTGGAAGACTCCCTCTATGAATATAGTTTAATATTAATGTCATAAAATAGAAATATGAAATATTTTCTTCTAACCCTTCTCAATGGGTGAGGCAGAGATTGGAAGGAAGGAGAGAATTTGGAAATCAAAATCATAAAAAAATAGATGTTAAAAATAAATAAACACAGTAAAAAAAGAAATTCAATATATAAAAAAGAGCCCTTCTAGTTTACAATTTTCTTCAGGTCAGTGATTCTTATTTTATTCATATTTTGGTACATAAATTTTAAAAATAAAACCCTCAACTCTGAACAAAAATGTCTGGAATGTTTAACAAATAAAGTATCTTACAGAAGCATTGTCATTTCTAAAATTTGGCACATACTCAATCATAGTGTTTAGTAATTACTGGGTAAGATGGCATTTTGCCTCAAAGGCCTGCATCTAAGTTTCTCTGTCAGAATATAGGGTTATAATACCAGAAACTACCTCAGTGGTCATTTTAGTACCAAAAATACCATGTGCGCTATGGATGGGTTGGCCAAATATAACCTCAAATGTCTGTGTTATTTTCAAAAACATATATTCTGGGTTTGAAAGGATTCTTTGAATGGAAGTTCTTCATTTGTATTTTAAGGCTTGTATCTATACTCTTGTGCCACAGTCTCTGAGGAAAAAATCTCAAATGTGATGGATTATACAGGTTTCATTACTTGCCAAAAGGGTCTACAGCAAAAATGATACATTTCTGACATCTCTGTGAAGCTATGTTTAACTATGGGGCTCAGAGAAATAGTTCCCTCATTTTCTTTGATTTAATTTTCCCAAAGTTCCATTTCCTAAATGTCGAGGAGCAAAAATTTGGCCTGAATATAAACAACGTGAGTATTATTTCCAGCCTCCATTAATCTCAGTACTTATACTGTATATAACAACCACATTTAGCTTCTTATGATTCAGAGAGCCCCCTTTCTTTTGTTGCAACATGCTATGGTGGAGAAGAAAGAAATGAACAATTATTAAGAACCTACTATGTGCTGGGCAGTTAAGCATTTTACAAAATATCTCATTTTCTTACAGCAGTCTTGGGAGCTAGGGGCCATCATTATTCCCATTTTACAACTAAGGAAACTGAGGAACACAGAGGTAAGAGATTTTTCCAGGGCCCCACAACTAGTAAGTGTTCTGATTTTTATTTGAATTTGAGCCTCCCTGATTCCAGATTCAGTGGTTTATCCACTGTACCACCTATCTTTCTTAAGGATGACTTAGAGTCCTTACACTGAACTTGGGCATCTAGGTGGTGCAGTGGATAAGTGCTGGGTCTGAAGTCAGGAAGACATCCCTCAGTTCAAATCTGGCCTTAGACAATTACTAGCTGTACGGCTTTGGATAAGTCACTTCATCCCATTTGTCTCAGTTTCTTTATCTGTAAAATGAGAAAAATATCTGCTAGGAAAACTCCAGAAATGGAGTTATGAAGAATTGGACATGACTTAATAACCACAAAACATGGACTCTTTTCTACCTACAGCAAATCACTTAGCCTCTCCGGGTCTGAGAATTTTTATTTTTAAGTAATGGGGGATGGACTAGATTGGTTACTAAAGTGCCTTCTAGCTCAGAATCCTGTAGTCCTATGCTCCATACCTACTTCTAATGGAAAGATGTATTAGGGATATTTAGAATACCACAAATCTTCACAAAGTTGTCCTATTGAAAGAACTCTTTAAACCTTAAAGCACTATAGAATGTTATCATCATTGTTTCTGAAGGTATCAGATTCTGTTACATTGATCTCTTCAACAATGTAGTCGAATGATAAGAATTGCAAAGGGAATAGATTATTTCTAGAGACTGTCATAATTAAAAATTTGAGGCTGCTAATAGCTTTATAACTTTCATAAATCCAAGTAGCAAGAATAAAGAGAGGGAAAGGTAGGGAAGAGGTAGAGAAATACTTAGCTTCCTAATCTATTGGCCGCCATGATAGATTGAAGCCAAGCAAGTTCCAAAATCAGAAGCTGATAAAAGTGGCGTTTTCAACTGAGCTAAGTGTTCTAGGAATGTGAATTAGTTGGGATGAGCTGCCATGCCATTCAATAAATGCCACTGGGTTATGAAATGACAAGCATACAGAAGGAAGCTATGACAAAAGCATGACTATGCATGGGGACAACCAGCTATTCTCTGAAATCTACACTTTACCTCCCGACATCCTTTTCTCAGAATCTTTATGAATAAATGAATAAACAAAATAACATTTATAAAATGTTGCCAAGCACTGTGCAAGTTACGTTTGCTTACAAACAAAAAAAGTTTTAAAAAAGAGAAAGCAACACAGTCTCTTGCTCTCAAAGGGTTCATGCTTTAATTGAGGAAGACAACAAAAATCAAAGAAAGAATATTAGCAGGTTCCTTCCAAAGCAAGAGGCTCCTGTGTGCAAATTAATAGCATATGGGACACTTATACAAGTTGAACTTGAAAAAAAAACTTCACGTTTCAAAAATCTGTATTTGCCTAGTTTAATTGGGGAAATTTTAAGATTATGTAATTAGCACAGTTTTGTTTTGTTTTGTTACATGAAAAGCCCTTATAGCTATTATAATCCTAACTGTATTCTGTAGAAACTAAAAGCCCAATTTTCTCCCCATAACAATTCCAAAGTGATTTATTTGAAAAATGATTTCCTGGTTTCTTTACTACTTCTTGAATTTATTTTTTTTTCACTTAAAATAGGGTATCCTAAACAAGTAACACAATATCAGCTATAGCATTTGAGTGGGAAAATTCTACCACAAAAGATGAATGTTTAAGAGCCAGGAACCCAGCTGTACTGAACATTATTAGTTTGGTAGCCTATATTCATGGAGCCCCTCAGTAATTGTGCTTTTGCCACCTCCAACCTCACCTTCCTCCAATTCTGCTCTTTCCATTATGTAGTGTAAAACAAAGGTTAAAGATCATATAAAGAAATCAGGGGAATGTTTAAATGATTCCCACCACAGGAGTCATAGCACTGAGAACACTTTTGATGTTTCATCAAAAGAAAGAAGCAAGAGTGGAAAGAAAATGAAATTTGTTATAGAAGTATAGAGAGAAGATTGGACAAGCAGATAAAAGACCTCTTTGGCCCTGTAGCCTTTCACAGCTTCCTTTACCATTATATGTTTTCATCTTAAATATGAAGATAATACAATCCAAATGTATTACAATGTAGTATAATGTAATGTGTAGAGTACTAGACATGAAGTCAGGAAGAACTGATTTCAAATCTCTCCTCAGATACTTACTAGCTTCATGACCCTATTCAAGTCATTTGATCTCTCTGAGCCTCAGTTTCCAAATCAGTAAAAAAGAGGGGGTTTGATTCAATAACTTTTGAGGTCTCTTTAACTCTAAAACTAATGAGCTATGATGTAGAACTAAAAGATCGAAAAATAATGATAATAATCTTATATTTATAAAACACTTTATAATTTGTAATTTTTATAAACACTATCTGATTTGGTGCTTACAATAATCCTATAATTAGAGAGATTTCCATAATTCTCATCTTACAGAGAAAAAATGGAAACCAAGGAGGTTTATAACTTGTTTAATAACAGCTAGCATTTATAGAGCACTTTAAGGTTTGCAAAACACTCTACAAATGTTAACTTGTTTGATCCTTACAACAATCCTGGGAGCTAGATGTCATTATTATCTCCGTTTTGGGAAAAAAAAACCAAACTGTCAACTCTAAGACAGAAGAATGACAAAGGCTAGGCAATTGGAGTTAACTAACTTGCCCAAGACCTCACACAACAAAAAAGTATCTCAGGCCAAATTTGAACTCAGATCCTCCCAACTCCAGATTTGACACTCTATCCATGGCGCTACTTAGCTGCCCTTATTATTTCCATTTTGCAGGTTAAAAAAACAACAATAACAACAAAAAACAAGACAATAAGAGGTTATTCAGGTCACATGACTGATAAGTGACTAGTATAGGATCTGAACTCAGGTGTTCCTGAATCCAGTTCCAGTTCCCTATTCATTGCACCACCTAGCTTGTAAGTGGCAAAAGTATAACTAGAATTCAGGCTCCCTAACTCCAAATCCAGTACTTTTACCCCTTAAGTGAATTATCTTTAATATTACATAACAAATGTTATATTAATAAAGATTAGTTTACATGATATAATTTCAATATAATTAGTTTCTCAATAATCATAGAACATCATAGATTTAAAGCTGGAAAAGACCTGGAGGGTCACTTGGTTCACCTTCATTTTATAGATGAAACTAAAGCTCACAGAAATTCCATGACTTGCCTGAGGTCACACATGTAGAAGTGTAGGATTAAGGATTCAAACTTAACTCCTTCTCTGACTATAAATCAATCAGTCTTTCTTTAACACTTCATTGATGCTTCAGCTCTTCTTTCCATACAATTGTCTTTTCCTCCTCTTCCCTCTCAAGTCTCCTTTTCCTAATTTTCCTTGGTTTTGAGATGGACTTATTTCTTTCATCTTAGCCACTTCAATCTCACTAGTACCAAAAGCCAATCTCTAGATGAAAATGGAGGAGCACTGTGTGACAAAGTAGCTGTTGACACAGGTCAAGTGCTTGGGAAATTATTCCAGACACCAGCAGCATAAACTTCAGGGGTCTAAAGTTGAATATGGTGGTGCTAAGTGGTGCATTCTTCATGATTCTACAACATTTTTAGAGTCAATGACAAGCCCACAATCAAAGGAGTTGATATAACTGCACTACATACAGGCAGAAAAAAGTTATTTTTAAAATCTAGATGTTAGGAAAGACCACAGAAATGATGATGTTTCCTTCCACCAAGGAAGGCTGTGATTGAGGAAGACCATAAATGACGCCAATAACAATTAGCTTTACAGACCTTTTGCTCTTTACAAAGCACTTGATATACATCATCTTAATTGCTCCTTTGAGGTAGGAAGTGAGGAAATTATTATCACATCTATTTTTCAGATAAAGAACTGATAAGAGAAACTAAGGAAGTAGGTTGGGCATGTTATGCTAGCAAGAAAAGGTTTGTGCTCCATTGGTACCCATACAATGTCAAAAATTCTAATAGAAATCCCTCGGCATTCTGATTAAGCCCATAATGAAGTATTTACAGACCAAGAATCAGTTGGAATGGGATTGTAAGGATGCATTATGATTGATGCCATTCATAAGAGCAGCCACAGCAACAGGAACACAGATTCATACAAATATCAAGTCATTCTCTTGAATGCAACTTTCTTAGGTCATCTGCTTTTAATTTAATGGCAATATATTGTCTAATTCTTTCAACAACATATTATCTCACCAATTTTTTTTAATTTGGATCTCACATTTAGAATAGCAACAGTTAAATTATTGTTTATAAGTGGTCTAAAATAATTTAATTATAAGCATCTTCTGCCAATTTCTACCAGTGTCCCTTAGTTGAAAAGCATCACCTCAACTATTAAAATTTTAGTACAGTGATTTCCCCCTAGCTGTGCATGAGATGATTATGAAGACCTGTACGAGTGGGGCTGAAAAGGATGATGGTTCCTGGAAGATGAATATAGGTGCTCTTGAAATCTTTGATGAATTGATTAACTGATCTAATTAATATCCAATTTTCTGATTAAAATATCAGGTTATTTTATTTGTACTCAATAAAGTCTTTAAGCCTTTGGAAATAGAAATAGTTATGAAATTTTGAATCATATTGTATAAAACAATATACTTCTATGCATATAGGATTCTATCACAGAGTCACAGAGTTCTTATCATTGGAAGGGACCTCATCATCCAAAGAGACCAGCCCATTCCTCCAAAGTAATTCCTATTATAGTATGTTGTTGTTGTTGTTGTTGACACAGTAGTGTCCCACCCTTTGTGATCCCATTTGGGATTTTCTTGCCAAAGATATTGGAATGGTTTGCTATTCTTCCTCCAGCTCATTTTTACAAATGAGAAAACTGAGACAAATAGAGTTAGACAACCTGCCCAGGGTCACAAATCTAGTAAGTGTCTGAGGCCAGATTTTAACTCAGGAAGACATCTTCCTGACTCTATACACAATGTCACCTTGCTTCCTCTTCTTTAACATATCTAATAGTTAAACAGCAACCCACCATTTCCTAGAGTAAACCCTTTTCCTTTTAAACAGCTCTAATTTTTAGGAAGGATTCCTTCAACCATATGACATGAATTCAAGGTGCTTAATTAAAAGAATGTACTATTACTTATTAAGATGATTTTGCTTGAACTGCCGATACCCAGCATGAAACAGATACTTCATATGTGATCTGACCAGGACAGAATATAGAGGGACGATCACCTCCTTATTTCTAGAAACTATGCTTCTCACTGCAGTCTAAGATCACATTAACTTTTTAAATTCTATATTACAATGATGACTCATCTAGAGCTTGAAGTCCACTAAAATCCCCAGATCTTTTTTCAGACATGAGCTAATCATGATTACTCTATCAATGTTTGTGAAATCCATTTTTGAATGTAAATGCAAAGTTTTACATTTATTCATACTGAATATTGTCTAAGATTGGGAAAAATCAATATAAACACTTCTTCTGAAAATGCATGTTATATCCTCATCTTTCCATCTTGGATAACCTAAACCCATGCCATAGAACAAAATAAAATAGCAAAATATTTCTCCCTCAAAGAATAAAAGTTGAAGGTGATTCAAAGAGGAAATGATGCATAATGGATATAATTAGGTTATCAGTATAAAAATGATTTGCATATGAGAAAATGAGAAAAAAAGAGGGGTAACAAAAATGAGAGATAACAGATCAATTGCTTAGAGAACTCCATTTAAGATCTTTACTGGATTTTCCACAGAAAGTTCATAGGGGAAGAAAATAGACAAAGAATTACAAAAGTTGAAGATGATTTCATTTGTATGACTAGGAAAAGTATCCCTCTTAATGAGATTGAATATTATCTAAGTATCATTTTAAGTAACAAGATGGAATTCAAAAACACTTTCAATTTGCTAGTATCACCGAAAAATGGAATTCTAAACTACCTAAAATCAGTTCTAATATCTGTATGCCCCAAGATAAAATATCATATTCAATTAAAAGCAATCTTATGCTATGATTGATATGGGAGCATAATCCCCTATTGCTTTCCTCAAAGATCAAGACTAACATTAATACTTCATTCAAAATAAAATGACATGACTTCATTTTATAAAGTGTTTGCCTTCAGAGTAATCTCCCCTTAAAGAAGCATAAAAGTTGAGGAAATGTAATTAAACACACATCTATTCACTGTTTAGAGCAGATTTAAGTTACAGCTCTTTCTGCACATTCCCTCATTGGGGTTTTTGATATCCATAAGAATGTCATTTGTATCTTAAAATCAAGTAAGTCTATTACCTACAGGATCTTTTTTGCTGTTTTCCTTTCCTAAGTCCTACAATTCTCTCTTGGTATGAATCACTAGAGATCTTCTCAAATCTGCATTTGAAAATATTGGATTCTTCAAATTGTTTATCAAGTCACTACAAAGAACTGCATTGTGTCTACAGATCCAAGAAATTGTTCACTTAAACAGAGATTAATGCAATAAGAAGAAAATTCTGGCAAACTAGAGAGCAGTCTTTGCCATACTTTCCTCTAAACAGTGGAGAGCCTAGGCAGAGCTGGTAAACAAGAGTTAAAGAAAAGAAATTTCTTGTATAAAAACTCATCAGTCCTATGCTCTTTAATATCAAAAACTCTATTGTATTACCCCACAATGAAGAGAAAGTTATAGTCATCTGGGGCAGGGTGGGGAGTCTATCTTTTTGATGAATTCAGCTTGAAAACTTAAAAAAAAACCCAATCTACTAATACTGTGATTAAATTGGAACTTTCTAACTTTTTTTTTATTTGTTTATATGGTTCTAAGTGGCTAAAACGTTTGAATTTTACATTTCCATGACACTTCTGCTATAATTTTAAACAGAAAGGATCTAATCAGTAATATGCTAGTTAGGTTTAATTGTTAAATTTCTAGTTTGAGCATTAACATCTCAGAAGTCAGTAAATTCTACCAACCAGGGCTTGATTTACTCTCATATGGACTGTGTAGACTTAAAAGAGTAATAGAGGAAAATGTTAATAATGCAGATTAAACTAAAAAGTGTATTGTGGGTACATTTTTCATTCCAGAGATTCAACTGTTAAACATTCAATAACATACCCCTAGATCCACTATGATGTTTTAGAGTTAGGCTCTGAATCTTTCTTTTCTCTTTTTATACTGTTATTTTACTCAAAATACTTTATTCTACTCAAAAAGCCAATGATAATTGGCTTTTTGAGTAGAGAGTGAGCTAATGGGACACTAAATCCAACCTTCATGCCAACAAGGAATCCCTTCTACAAAATAGCCAACAAGTGGTCATCCATCTTTCTTCTTGAAGCACTCCAAAGAGATAGAATCTATCACCTTCTAATACAATTTCATTTTTAGAAATATTTAATAATTCATAAGTTCATAAAAAATAATTCAGAAGTTTGTGGAAGTATTTTCCTTCCAATCAATTCTAAATCTTCCTCTCAGCAACTTCCAACCCACTCACCTTATTTTTGTCCTCTTAGACTTAGTAGAACAAACTGAAGGGGTTTCCCCAGAATTAAGTCCTTGAAGACAAATACCCTCCTATTCTTTTCTTTAGCCTAAATATCAGTCATTCCTTTGAGATCCGATGACATAGTCTCCATTCCTTTTGATATCGTATTCATACTCCTATGGATGGACTCTGGTGTTTCTCACTGTCTTTCTTAAAACACATTTTCTATACCTGACCACACATCTCCAGAGATCAGAGGTAGGGAAGAACATGGCACTTCTCTTGGTGTCTACACTAACCTCTCTCAGGATATCCCAATGTAATAGTCCTTGTTGGCAAACTAGATAGTTTACCAAGGGGCTAACTCACTAAAATGTCTGAGAACTGGATTTCTACTCAGTTAGAGAAGAGAAGACCACATTTTAGTTCTGATCCTGCCTTCATTTTCCAGAATTGGGAAGAAATACTCTTGGGGTCATTAGCAAATTAGCTCTATTCAAGGTGAGGAGTCCAAGCATTGTCCAAAGAAATATTATTCTAAGTTTATGGTGGCTTTGTTTGGCTGCCATATTACTCTGTCAGTATATTGGGCCTACAGTTTACCCAAACTCCAAGACTGATTTTTGTACTTTCCTATATTTACCTAAATATAAACAGAGTCATATTCAAGAGTCTTGATCTTAGCCTAATGGTGCTTTGCTCTTCTGGACTGGGATATTGTAGGGCAGACTATAGTAATTAAAAAGAAGGCACAATGGGGGTAGCTGGGTAGTTGAGTAGATTGAGAGCCTGGGCTAGAGATGGGAGGTCTTGGGTTCAAATATGGCCTCAGATCCTTCCCAGCTATATGACCCTGAACAAGTCACTTAACTGTCATTGCCTATCCCTTATTGCTCTTCTGTCTTGGAACCAATACACAGTATTACTTCTAAGGTGGAAGGTAAGGGTTTAAAAAAAGAAAGAGACAGCTTCCAACTTGGCTTCTGGTCTTTAACTCTTTAGACCTTATAAGGGAAGGGGAAAGAAATGTCTTCTCTCTTCAAATCTTCTTTTGGTGTGGGAGAGGGTATGATGAGCTTCAACTGCATAAAGTTTTCCCTTTTTGCTACAGGATGCAAGAAAATAATCTTAGCATAATTTTGTAGGTTAGCAGGGAAAAGAAAAAGGAAGGATACTATGGTTTCTTCTTCCCAATGACAGGGAAAAGTACAATTGCATGAAACTTAGAGACTTTACTTTATGATGATAAGAAGGAGAGAGTGTATGTTCTTCTATCTGTCTGTTTTTAAAGACGTATACATATGTGCTTATGCTTGTGTGTGTGTGTGTGTGTGTGTGTGTGTGTGTGTACAAAGGCTACTCAGGCTCATGTGCCCTTAAAGTTGAACTCCATTTACTTTTTTACTTTAAATAAAGTCAGTTTAAAAAAAGTTACAAAAGAGAAAGAATGAAAGAAAAGGGTTCCAGGGAGGGGTTGAGGGAGAAGCTGTCTCAGAAGACAGTTAAACTTCGAAAACTATAAAGTGGATAGCTAAAAAACCTGGAAGGAAGAGGGCACAGCAAGTTCTTCACAGATATCCAGAAATAGTCCCAATTAGGGAGCTATGATGGTGCTATTATGGTATGACTGGTTCTTTGAGTTGACCCTGTGAGGAAGGAGTAGGCCCTCACTAACAAGATACTAATCTGAGTCTAGGTTTTTTCACTTTGGTTTCCTTTATCCCCAACTCTTACCTTTCAGTCTGGGAAAAGAGAAACTATTTAATTCCAATTTATAAAGTTAGTTTAATGCTGGGAAAATCAATGGATTTGAATTCAGAGTCCCTCAGTTTAAGTCCTATTTCTACCACATACTACATCTGACTTTGGGAATCTTTGGGCCTCAATTTCCTCATCTGTAAAATAAGGGAGTTTGAAAAGATCGCATCTAAGGTTTCTGTTAGCTTTAAATTTATATTATGATCCAATTAAAAACATTTACAAAGCATCCCATTTGAGTAGAACATAGTAGTAGGTGATGGGAAAGATGGATAAAAATTTTAGAACTATGATATTACTTTCAATGTAATAATAATGACAGTAATAGTAATTGGTATTTATAGAGAACTTTAGTATTTAGTAAGTCCTTTTCATAAAACATCTCCCTTGAACCTCACAATAATCTGTGAGATAGATAATTTAGCTGTGATTAACCCCATTCCACAGAAAAGGAAAACTAGATTCAGAAAGGTTACTCTGGCCACACAGCTGCAAAAAGTCAGGATCAGAATTTGAAGCCAGTTCTTCCTGACTCCAAATCCACCATGCTATCCACTATGCAACACTGCTTTCTCTGTATATCTGGAATCAGTCAATGGACATTTAAGTGACTTCTATGTGTCAACTATTAATTATTTCCAATTTATCCCATTTACAAGTCTTGTTTATAATTCCATGTTGTTGCCTCCATTTAATTGTGAGCCCATCTAAAGCAGGGACTACCTTTTGACTTTCTATCCTTAGCATTTAGCACAGTTCCTAGTACCTACTAAGTGTGTAGTAAATGATTATTGACTGGCTTCCAGGTACTGTGCTAGACAGTAGGGATATAAGTACAATGAATGAAATAATTACCCATAGAGCTTATGTTCTAATGAAGAAAAAACAAGAATAATAGATAGATAAATAAACAGACAGACAGATAAATAGATAGACAAACAGGTAGGTAGACAGACAGATAGATAAATAGATAGAGACAGACAGATAGATAAAAAGACAGACAGTTAGATAATAGACAGAAGATAGACAGATAAAAAGACAAATAGACAGATGAATAGATAATTGATAAATGATAGATAGACAGATAAAAAGATAAATAAACAGATGGATAAAGAGATAAAAAGATAAAGAGACAAACCTAGAGAAAACCCAGATTTATCAACAAAATCATAAATAGATGCATATATAGATGTATAGATGTACAGATAGATGCAAATAGAGACAGATGAAATGGGAAGAGAGATAGAGTGAGAGACAGAGATAGATACATTCATAGATTTATAAACAGAAGCAACAATAGATGCAGAGATTGATGCATGGATACAGAGAGATGAGATAGAGAGATAAAGAGATGCTTAGGTGGCTAGCTATATACATATAGATGAATGCCTAGATACATGGATGAATAGATGCATAAACAGATAACAGACAAGAGACATACACCCACAAACATATCTAAGTATATGTGCAAATAATGATAAGACATGATAAGAAAGGATCAGTGCATAAGGGAAATATTGCAAAGTGTTCTCTTGTTACCAAAACGATAGAATTATGGTCATTTTTAAACACCACCATTGCCCACTGATTTATTTCATGGAGCTAAAGATGCATACCTTTCAGCTTCAGGGAAAAATGTAGTCCCACATCCCTGGGCAAATAAGAAAGGGATTGAAATGTACTCTCCTAAATCCAGTCGCCTGAGGCAAACCAAATGTTTTCTCAATTGGAGAGCTATTCCCACATCTCAGAAACCACTGACAAGGCTTCCAGCAAGGTGTTATTTCACCTTCACTTCAGCTTTGCAGGTCTGAGCACATAAAAAAATGGAGAGGAGAGTGATGAATGAGAGAAACTGCTTGGCATGAACTCTCTAAGCCCCATGTGAAAACAAGTGCGTGCCATGGCTCCCGGCTCCCTGGCAGCCCCTGTCCATGTCTCAGCAGAAGAAGAGTGCCAAGACCAGCCACTTCACTGGAGTTCTCTCTTCTCTGGACTCATCATTCATTCTCCCGTCCACAATAAATAATAAGAGGGCTGGCTTTTAGGGGAGAGAGAAATGGAGGGCATATTTTCCTCTCTAGCATCTAATCAGACACATTTTCCATCAGAACACCCAGAAGCTGCAGATCTCCTCTTATGCCCCTTTCCTTCAGGATGTGTGCTTTGAGTGGCATGACTGAAGACCTCTTTTGTTGATATTTCTGGAAGTTGGATGTTACTTCACCAGGGGGCTGTAACTCTCTGCTTCCCTTCGTCGCCCCTCCATCCCCCCCCCCAAAGAATTATTCTTTAGCATTTGCAGGCTGCCAATACAAGACAAGTAAATGTTTGTTGAACTGAGAATGATTTGGCCTTCATTATGGCTCATAGCACCCTGTTGCTTCTTGGCTATTTACAAAAGGACCTCCAAGATTCTAACACCTGCTCTATCAGCTCCTTAGAGACCTCTTTCAATTGAGCACTTTCTAACTTAAAATTGAGCATGGATTTGACATGGTGCTGGTACAGAGAATCTATTGGAGGGTGAGGAGGAAATTAGACCTTTGGTTTCACTGGTATAAGGGACCGTTAGTGAGAAAACTCCCCCTACCAATTCAGATTGCCATCTGCGCTACAATTTATAATCTGAGAATTGCCTAGAGTATTGATAAGGTAGCTAGATGGCTCAGTGGATAGAAGGCCACCAGGCCTAGAGTCAGGAAGCCTCATCTTCCTGAGTTCATACCTGGCCTCTGACACTAGCTATGTGACCCTCCATAAGTCACTTAACCCTATTTGCCTCAGTTTCTTCAATTGTTAAATGAGCTAGAGAAGGAAATGGCAAACTACTCTAGTATATTTGCCAAGCAAACACTAAATGGAGTCACAATCTGATGGTTGAAAAATGACTCACTGATGGACTAAGAAAAATAAGTTGGCCAGAGTCACACAGTCAATTTGTGCCAGTGGAGAGACTCAAATCCAGATCTTGCTGTTTCTGAGACTGATTATCCACCATCCCTCTCTGCCCTCCATAGTACCTACTGGTACCTTTGGCGAAAAGGAAAGTTTAACATTATTTATGGATAGTTCTACTTTAAAACCTTGACAGTGCAGCCTTTGTTTTCTCTTTCCTTTCATCTTCCACAGCTCCCAGAAGAATATGTTATGCATAATCAATATCTGATAAATATTTATTGAATGAAAAGTTGTGAATGCCCTTCTTCATTAAAAGACTACTGGGGAGTTTAGGTATATCCATAGAATTTAAATTCTTAAGCATGGCAAAGAAAGTAGATGAGTCAAATCTAATAGACTCATAGAAATTTTAGACCCAATGGAAACAATGAGACCATCTTGACCAAATTGCTCATTTTACAAATGAGGAAATAGTATAATAGAAGACTATCAAATTTGCCTCATATTGATCACTATTTTGTAGGTAGCCATGAGTGACCTTGGTTAGGAAAGGAATACTTGCTGACAAAAGATAAACAGAATCCTTTATTTGACATCCAAATATAAAAACCCAGTTGTGTCTCAGTTCAAGTCTGTAACGGATAAAGAAGTTAGACTTTGGAGAGAAGTCAGGACTTAAATCACACAGGACTAACCAAATTGCTGTCATTTGGTACCTTTATTTTCCTACTAAAGGCAGTATTTGTTTGTTTGTTTTTTGTTTTCATATCCCCATTACATAGTACCATGCCTGACACATGGTAGACAATTATAAATACTGGTTGATTGATTGATTTATGATAAATATAGAAAAGGGCCTGGAAATAATAAAACATTATTGATATGCATTTGCATGTGCATGAATATGTAGGAAAAATGATATTAGTAACTGACATTCATGAAGGGCATCCATGGTATTGGGGGGATATGTGGTAGGCTTTGCAAAAACCTTTTTTCCATCTTTTATCCCATTTTATACATCCATGGGGTCACAGATATAATGTTGGAAGGAACCTCTGAGTTTATATATTCCAACTTCCACTCATTTTGCAGATGAAGAAACTGAGACCCAAGAGATTAATTGACTTGCCCAAGGGCACACAGGTGACAAAGACTAGAGAAAAAAATTGAACTCAAGTGCTCTGACTGCAGAGTACTTACAAAAGCACCATGCAGAACATGTGTAGCTTTACATATGGTGAAATTAAGGCTAAAAGAGGTTAATTGTCTTAATCAAGGACACGTATTTATAATGATGGAGACATAAACCAGGCTACCTGATGCCTAGACCATCATTCATCTGCTTCCCTGGGGAAAAGGGAGCTAATGAAGGAGGGAGAGCTCAATCCAGAGAAAGAGAAACTTGCCACAAGCTGAGGAATCCTTTAGGCACAGTCTTGGCAGCAATAATAGGATTTTTTATCTGCCAAAGACTCTTTATGCCTGGCAAAGTTCAAGGCATGTTAGTTACTCAAGTAAAAAAAAAAATCTGACTCTAGCATGGTGGGCTCATGTTTAAAAGGACACTCAGAGTACTCAGCTTTCCAATCACATCTACATTGGGACACCAGATCTCCTATACACACAAGAAATTGAAGGAGGTAAAGAATTATTATTTTTTTTACTAACCTCCAGGCCACTACAAACAATCCAGCAAAGGGCAATCTCTTCTCCAGCCTTTCCCCGAATCAACAACAACAACAAAGAAAAAGGGAGGAATGAAGGAAGGAAGGAAGGAAGGAAGGAAGGAAGGAAGGAAGGAAGGAAGGAAGGAAGGAAAGAAACAAAAGTTACATTTATATCTAGGTAACTGGAATAATATGCTGAGTGCAGAAGTTGGTGTAGACATAATGAGAGTCAGAATTTGAGTTCTATTCCTTCTGCCACTATTCACTATATAACCTCAATAAATCTGTACATTTCAATTTTTACTCTAAAATTTCAAAGTTGGATTAGAGGGAATCTAATGTCTTCTATTACTGATAGTCTCTTATTCATAAGATCATAGATTTAGAACTAGAAGGGATCTTGGGTACCATCATGTCTAATCCTCTCATTTAATACATCAAGAAACTGTGGCACAGAGAAGGCAAGTGATTTTCTCAGGGTCACTTAGCTAGGATCTTGGATTTAAGATTGAAAGAGATTTTAGAAATTATCAAGTCCAAACATTGATTTTACATGGGAGAAACTGAGACACAGGGAGTTTAAGAGACTTGCCTGGGGTTACACCTCTAGTAAGTGTAAGAGAAAGGATTAAAATCCAGGTCTTCCTGACCCTACATCTAAGCAGGTTAGGCACCCTGCATGATGCTGTCTCTATTTGTAGTGTTGTCCATCCTATATTTTCTCTTTTTTTTTTCAATTTTTTAAATCAATGGGATTTGTTAATAGGTTTCTTAATCCTTCCCACTTCTTCCCACATAATGGAAGGCATCATCCAGAAGAATGTTTCCATTTTTCAGTTCTTTATCTGGAGGTGACATTTACAAGTTATTCAAGTACTAATGCTTTAGTCATACATGATGTTCTATACTATTCATTATCTCATGCAGGTCTTTTCAAGTTGTTTTTTTTTTAAGTAGCCTGCTCATCATTTCTTATGGCACAGTAATATTCCATCACAATCATATACCTCAATTTGTTTAGTCATTCCCCAACTTATGGGCATCCCTTTGATTTCCAGTTCTTTGCTACCACAAAAAGAGCTGCTATAAATATTTTGGAATATATAGGTTCTTTTCCTTTTTCCCTGATCTACTTAGAAAACAGATCCAGAAATGGTATTTCTGGGTCTGAGATCATATAGAGTTGCATAAAACTGGTTATAATTCCAAATTGCTCTCCAAAGTGGTTCACTCAGTTCACAGTTCCGCCAAGAGCATATTAATGTCCCCATATTTCTACATCCCCTACCACATTTGTCATTTTGACCTTTTGTTATTTTAGACAATATGATGGGTGTGAGATGATAATTCCAAATTGTTTTGGTTAGTATTTATCTAATCAGGAATGATTTAGAGCATTTTTTAATACATCTTTTGTTCATTTATTGATTAGGGGATATATTTTATCCTTATAAACTTGACAAAGGTCTTTCTGTATTTTAGATATGAGATCTATATTCAACAGGCTGCCTAACACCCACTACCCCCATTTTCTGCTTTCCTTCCAGTCTTGGCAACATTTGTTATAAATGCACAAAAATTTATTAATTTAATGAACTAAAATTATCCATTTTGCATCTCACAATGCTCTCCATCTCTGATTGACTCATAAATCCTTCTCCTTTCCATAAATCTGGTAGGGAATATGTTCTCTATTTTGATATACATACGATATTTCCTTTTATGTCTAGATCATGTGTCTATTTTGATCTAGTTTTAGTGAATGGTCCAAGACATTAATCTATAACTAATTTCTGTCAACCTTCCAGTTGTCCCAATAATTTTTACCAAATAGTGATTTCTTTTCCCTAAAATCTAGGTTTATGTTTCTGTCAAATATAATGTTGCTATAATCTTTTACTATGGTTTGTTTTGTGTCTTTCCTCTAGTACTGGCCGAGAAATAAACAACCTTACTATTTCTTGGCCAGTATCAGAGAGTTTTGATAATTGTTGCCTTATAAAACAATTTGAAATCTGGTACTACTAGAATGCCTTCCTTTACATTTTTTATTAATATTTTGACCTTTTTGATCTTTTGTTCTGCCAAGTGAATTTTATTAATTTTTTGAACTCAATTAAATAATTCTGGGTAACTTAATTGACATTGGAAAAGTAGATTAGTTAGGATTGCCATTTTAGTTATATTGGCCATGCCCATCCATGAACAATGAACATTTCTGCAATTATTTAGATCTGACTTTATTTGCATAAAAAGTATTTTATAATTATGTTCATGTAGTTTCTGGGTTTGTTTTGGCAGGTATACTCCTAAGCACTTTATTCCATGTATGGATATATTATTTTATTTTATTTTATTTTTTTAATAAAAACCCTTATCTTCCATCTTGGAGTCAATATCCAAGGCAGAAGAGTGGTAAGGGCTAGGCACTATGGGTCAAGTGACTTGCCCAAGGTCACACAGCTGGGAAGTATATGAAGCCAGATTTTAACCTAGAACCTCCTATCTCTAGGCCTGGCTCTCAATCCATTGAGCTACCCAGTTGCCTCCTATTTTATTTTTTAATTTAATTTTATTGATTAATTAAGAAAAATTTTCCATGGTTACATGATTCATATTCTTTCTCTCCCCTCCTCCACCCACCTCCCACAGCCAACACCAAATTCCAATGGATTTTACATGTGATATTGATCAAGACCTATTTCCATATTATTGATATTTGCACTAGGGTGATTGTTTAGAGTCTGCATCCCTAATCATATCCCCATCCACCCATGTGATCAAGCAGTTGTTTTACTTCTGTGTTTCTGCTCCCACAGTTCTTTCTCTGGATGCAGATAGCATTGTTTCTCATAAGTCCCTCAGAAATGTCTTGGATCATTGCATTGCTGCTAGTAGAGAAGTCCATTACAATCAATTGTGACATAGTGTATTCATCTCTGTGTATCAAGTTCTCCTGGTTCTGTTCCTTTCACTCTGCATCAATTCCTGGAAGTCATTCCAGTTCACATGGAATTTGTCCAGTTTATTATTCCTTATAGCACAATAATATTCCATCACCAACAGATACCACAATTTGTTTATCCATTCCCCAATTGAAGGGCATCCCCTCATTTTGTCATATCTGTGGATATTTTAAATGGAGTATCTCTACCTCTTATTGTGGGATTTTACAAATAATATACAAAAATTCTGAAGATTTATGTGAGTTTATATCCTGCTACTTTGCTAAAATAGTTGATAGTTTCAACTAACTTTATAGTTGAATCCCTAGGATTTTCCATATCTACTATCCTTTCATATGAAAAGGGAGATAGTTTTATTACCTCTGCTCATTCTGATTCCTTAAATCTTTTTTTCTTCTCATTGTTGTTGCTAGCATTTCTAATACTATGTTAGATAATATTGGTGATGATGGGCATCTATGTTTCACTCCTGATATTATTGGGAAGGTCACCCTTCATTTTCAAGAGGACCAATGACATCATAGGGTAATATCTTGATTTTTGTGCAACTCTGCCTTACTTAAATCTAATTCATACTCTACTTGTATAATTCTAATTACTCTGCCAATCAAATGAACTTTCTGAAAATGAATCCAAATCGACACCAATTAGGCAGTCAATAAGCATTTATTTAAGCATCTATACTGTGCCAGGAATCTTACTAAGTGCTAGAGATACAGATATAGAAAAGAAAGACAGTCTTTGCCCTCAAGGAGCTTATAATATAAGGGAGGAAGGCAACATACTGAGGGAAGGTTAATGGGAGGGATAGGTGCATGTGGAGACATGATGGAAAAGTTCAAAGGAGTGCAGACAATGAGAAATGAAGAAATAGCTTGCTTGGGTGCCCTGATTAAATAGAGGAATTACTGAGTTCCTACTCTTCATCTCTTCCTCAAGTTCTTCTCCAACTGCTTATAAGAAGTCTCCACTTAAATCTTTCATTGAAATTCAAAATAGGCAAAACTATTTCTCCCCACACTATCTCCCTTGAACAACTTCTCTTAATGGTACCACTGTTGTTTATCCGTCATTTTCGAAGTCCAATGACATTATGATGAGTGATGTCTTGACTTATGTGTGAATTGGATGCTAGTGAGACAGAGTTTCACAAAATCAGCAGCTTCAGAATGGCTGAACAAATTGTGGTACATATTAGTGGATGGAATGTACTATTGTGCTTTAAGAAAAAATAAGCAAGATGATTTCAGAAAAAGCTGGAAAGTTCTGCATGAAATGATGCAGGATGGAATCTTACAGTGATCAACTTGGCTATTCTCAGCAATGTGACGATCTAGGACAATCCTGAAAGAGTTATGATAGGGTGTGCTATCCACCTCTAGAGGAAGAACTGTTGGAATCAGATGGTTATGGATCAAAGCATATTATCTTTCATATCAGTGTACTTATGGTTTTATTTGAGGGGGTTGATTTTGTACCACAAGGACCAACCAATATGGAAGTGTGTTTTGCATGATTATAAAAAATGAGCAGCCTCATTCTCTCTCAGAGTCCTATTGCTTTGAAATCTAAGATTAAATGATCTCTAAGGGTCCCTCCAGTTCTATGATTTTTATGGATGTGCCTCAAGGTCAAATCCCATTACAACAAATCTCATAGAACAATCATTGTTATGGAGTTGTAAGGGTTCACTCAGTTTGTAAGTGAATGAAATGAGAGCAATATATTTAAAGCTTTAAAGTGTTATGTAATGATAAATGTCAGCTATTATTATATTCAAGCAGCATTGTGAGGTGGATAGACTGCTGGACCTGGAATCTCTAGGCAGGTCCATATTCCAATCCTGCCTGAAGCTATTATTAACCCCATTTTACAGGTAATGAAATAGACCAAAAGATGTTAAATAACTTGGCCAGGGTTGCTTAGCTAGTTAAATAGCTGAAATGAGATTTGAATGCAGGTATTACTGAATCAAAGTTGATTCCCCAAGCCTCTTTATGCAGCTCTACTTCCTTCATATCTCTCCCCGCAAATGCTAGCATGGGGTTCTTTCAAGTTGTAGGTGTTTGCTAGTTGTGTGGAGGTCTGAGTCCTAGTTTCCTCATCTGAAAATTAAGGCTTACCATACCACCTAATATCATGAAGAACAAAAGATAAAAAATGTAAAACCTTAACATGATATAAAAATAAAAATTATTATTATTTCCTTCATTTTCCAGAATATTTATTGCTAGAAAATAAATTTTACTTTTTTTTTATAAGATTCTTGAGTAAAATGTACCTTTTGTCAGGCCTTGTGTCCTCATTTTTGGGGTTCTGAAAATATGGTTCCTGTATTCATAATGAACCAGTGAATATGGAATAAACACAAAAGGCAACCATCGTTAGGCATTCAGAGAAAGGGACACTATGAAAAGCATATTCCTGACAGAATGAGAATGACGTGTTAATGTCTTGCTTGGTAGCAAAGAGATATTCAATTTCTGACTTTCTGAAAATTAAGGAGAGAACTACAAGAGACAGCAGTTGACAACATCATTCACATTCTAGCTATCCTACAGCCAGCAAAACCTGACTGTTGGTTACATTGTCATGGTCTTTGTTCCCCAATCACCAGCCTAAGAAATCCCTGACAGACATTTGGGTCATTTCCCAGACAATAAACAATCTGTCTAGACTGATTTCCTTAAGAACTTCCTGAGAGATTGTCCCTTTCTCCAGCATACCTCCAGGGTGAAAAGAACAATCTTCTGTCCTACCCTGTCTCAAAAACAGGATTTCATACACGTGAAATATATAATGTAATGAACATTATGACAAGTGTGTTTAGTAACACAATCATTTATTGACTCGGATGTATAATATTGGATATCAGCACTATCTGTGTTTCTGTCTTATTCTCCTACTAAACTGGAAGTCCCTTGAGGGCAGATACTGGGTTTTATAATAACAATGAACAAGTTAGTCCTTATCTGTGAAATGAGAGGGATGAGAGGGGTTTGGACTAGTTCAGAGATTTTTAATCTGGGAATTGGTGGATTTAAAAAAAATTGTAACTATATATTAACATGATTGGTTTCATTGTAGTCCTGTTTCCTTTATTTTATGCATTAAAAAACATTCTTCTGAGAAAGCGTACATGCCACAGACAAGGTCAGGAATTCTTAGAACAAATGACTCTAAATGTGCCTTCCAATATAAGCCTATGAGACTATTTGGAGCTTTAAATTTTGCAAAATGCTTTATTGACATTTTCTTATCTAACCCTGACAATGACCATGGGAGGTAAATGTAAATATGTAAAAGTATCTCCACTTTACATATACTGAAATGGGTTAAGAAAAGCTAAGTGATTGGCCCAGGGTTCCAGATCTAGCAGAAGCTTGAGGCAAAATTAGATTCTAATTCTTCCCAATGCCATAGTCTACCTTATTCACTTTTCTATGTAGTCATTTGCTGCTTGAAAGTGAGATTAATAAATGTAATGGAGTTAACCAGAAGACCCGTGCTTCCCTGGTCATTTCTACTGCTAAAAGACTTACATTTTTCAATGACACAGCAATTCTCTTTTTTGGACTCACAGTTCAAAGGATGCCAGTATCAAAGAGCATTGACTATTGAGCTAGAAAGAATCACCCATCTTTTTGTAGTCTTTAAGACAACTTCTGCTCTCATTCTACTCTTTCTCTGGAATGTGTAGGATGCAAGGAACTCTCTGGTACATTAAGGACAGGAGTCTAAGAGGGGTTCCTTTCTCCTATCACTGGCACCTACGGTGGATACGCCCACATGGCACATGGTAAATGAAGTAAACGCTCCTGTAAGTGAGCAGAAGTCACCATCCCAATGCTGCCTCTTCTGTTCTTTGCCTCTTTCTCTGAGCATAGGTGACTAAGCAGCAATCCTAAAATGGATATTTTCAACCTAGGAGGTAACCAAATGAGGTCAAGGGGTCAATAGCTCCTGGGTCCATCAGTTGGCCCAAGCTACACCAAATGGATATGCTCCCTGAAGCTATAAATCCTTACATGATCACTATAGAAGAATTATTCTAAATCCTGATCTGGTTGGACAGAAGATAGAGAGCAGAGTTGGCCAACTTTTTCCCAGTTCAAGTGCCCATAGGGGCACTGGCTAGCAGATTCAAGCTGTCTGTGAGCCTCTGATTACCTGAGAGAGTTGAGGGAGAAAGTGCTTGTTTGGGGTACCTGAATAGAAAGGTGGGGCATGCAAAAAAAATGTCCTCAGGTAAAAAAAAATGCTGGGAAGAGCAGGAAGAGTAGCTCCTCAAGTGCCAGCTCTGCAGGAGTGCCATGGCTTTGCCAAAGAGGATATAGATCTTGAGGGAACTGATCCAATGGTACATAGATGAATGAAGGTGAAATACCTCTATAAAATAAGTATCTCCTTTTTTAATGTTTTAAATATCAACCTCTTAGAAGAATATTATAAAAGTTAAATGGTTCTATATCCTATTTTAAGTCTCTGACCATGCACATTTATAAATCATTGATGGTCTGAGAATTTTTTTTTTGTAGTAGAGAAAATAGATGCCCTGTACCTGATCGATACCATACATTGCATATCTTTCTATTCCCCTTTGAGGAATAGACATGAACCAAATGTAAGCTTTAAGTAATTTTCCTCACAGCACTAGGATGAGAATATAAAGAGCAGACATGTTGAAAAAGAGCCTAAAAAAGTCAAGATCCTCCAGGACAGGATCTGGCACCTGTATATTCCCAGAGCTGAGGGACTTACTGGGAGAAAGTATCCCTTAGACCAGTGCTGGTGTACTATTATGGAAGCCTAGAAAGTGATGAATAATTGCCTTCCAATTGTACTTTCTACATGGAGAACACAGTTATAAGATAAAATCAATTCATGATTTTAAAGCCTTTGGGTCATTCAGTTCTTCATCTTACAGATGAGGAAAAGGAGAAATATGGAGATTAAGAAGTTGACCAATTGCAAGAAATAACTGGCAGGGTCAGGATTTGAACTCCAGGGTTTCTGACTCCATAACCAGTGTTTGGGCTACTATAACAGTCCTATTTATGCAATGAAAAATTTCTCACTTATTTCTTAATCATTGAATAGACTCCAGGAAGTAATACTAAAGTCAAAGTCTGATCTATCCCATGTAATTGTTAGGGCTTTGTCCCCACTCCACCCTGAAAGTAGCAGGATGGGTCAGAAACTGAAGAGAGCAATTAATCATTCATCAGTTATTTAATGAGTGCCAACCAAGTGCCAAGCAAATGAAAATCCAATTGCCTTTTCCAACCCAACCTTAAGGCTAGACTTCCCTCAAGATCTCTTTACCCTCCTAATTCAATTTCAAATTCTACAAATATTTATTGAGCCATCATTTTTAAGTTATTATGGATACAAAGACATAAACAAACATAGAGTCCCCATCCTCAAGGAGCTTGCATGGAGGGGTGTGAATGGATTAAAAAATATTAATCATGATCTTATGATTCTATTAATTCAAATATATGCAAAGTAACTTCTGTTACTAAATGTACTAATGACTAGGGAGAGGGGGGGAGGGAGATAGGAAAAAAGGATTCCTTCAGAAGGTAGCCTCTGAGTTATAATATGAAAGAAGCTAGAGATTCTAATGGGGCAACTAGCTAGGTGTCGTAGTAGATTAAGTGCCAGGCCAGGAGGCAGGAAGTCTTATCTTCTTGAGTTCAAAATTGGCTTCATACCCTTACTAGTTATATGACCCTGGGCAATTCACCTAACCTTGTTTGTCTCAGTTTCCTCATCTGTTAAATGAGCTGGAGAAGGAAATGGCAAACCATTCTTGTATCTTTTTTTTTTAACCCTTACCCTTCTGTCTTAGAATCTACAGTGTGCATTGTCTCCAAGGCAGAAGAGCAGTAAGGGCTAGGCAATGGGGGCTAAGTGACTTGCCCAGGGTCACACAGCTGGGAAGTGTATGAGGCCAGATTTGAACCAGGGACCTCCCATCTCTGGGCCTCTCTCAATCCATAGAGCTTCCCAGTTGCCCACAGTCCTGTATCTTTGCCAAGAAAATCCCAATTGGTAAGACAAAGATTCAGACACAATTGAGATTCTAAGGATGAGACACCCTAGCAGATAGAGTCAGCCTCAAAGTCAGGAAAGGCCTAGATCTCATTTCTTGACAGTTGGTAACTGTTTGACCCAGGGAAAGTCATGCAAACTCTCAGAG
Organism: Monodelphis domestica; assembly: GCF_027887165.1. Taxonomy (NCBI): domain Eukaryota; kingdom Metazoa; phylum Chordata; class Mammalia; order Didelphimorphia; family Didelphidae; genus Monodelphis; species Monodelphis domestica. The sequence continues at coordinate 206,085,353 of NC_077233.1, read as the reverse complement.
CCCTGGGCCACTCTCTAAGGCTAAGGTGAGTTGCAGGGAAGATGCCAATGTGAATTAGGAGAGGAAATCACTATGGGAAGCTCCCCATACCAACAAAATCATAGAGCTAGCTTTTAAAAAGTAAAATAAAATAGAGGGAGATTCTAAGAGGCTCAGCTGTTGAAGGTGTGACTGCCTCATACTTAAAAAAAAAAGAAAAAGAAAAGTCTAAAAGAATTTTTTTAAACCTTTACCTTCCATCTTAGAATCAATACTGTGTATTAGTTCTAAGGCAGAAGAGTGGTAAAGGCTAGGCAATGGAGGTCAAGTGACTTGCCCAGAGTCACATATCTGGGAAGTGTTTGAAATCAGATTTGAACCCAGGACCTCCCATCTCGAGGCCTGACTCTCCATCCATTGAGCTCCCCAGCTGCCCCAGCTAAAAGAATTTTTCTTCGAGGAAAAGATGGGAAAAAACCATTAGTCAAGGTTAAATAAATAGAATACATCAGGTGATGTTTTCTGAAGCCACTGTATGATATGAGAGTGACTCAGTCTCTAAAGAGCTTGCCTATTGTGATGATGCCACTAACTACCAGCTATCAGTGATAATGTTATTTCTATCTATTCTTGAGTCTGGGAAGTATCTACAGAGCAATGTACTTTTAGATAGAGAGTACCAAAAGAAAGGTGGAAAGTACAGTGGGAGAAAGGGAGATCATTATATAAGCACAAAATGTGATGTAACTGACAGCATTAATTGGCCCTATTTGGGCCAAAAATATTTCCTAGATGGTAAGAAAGGGGCAGAGAAGCAAACAGAGGCAGAATCCAAATGACTGTTGTGCTGACTGTCATTGTGGGAGACATTGACTGTCACATTTGTCTTTTCAGCTAAATTTGTATGTATTCCATTATCAGCAACAGCATCTTCAAAGAACAGGGGATAATGATAGATCCCTGCATGTTTATTACACTTCTGCAGATTGCTGTTTTTAGGGAAGCACAGAGACCAGGCTTTAACAATGTGCCACGGCTGCTGGCAGCTGGAACACAACAGCTGAAGGCAGGCCAGCCTTCTGTGGCGCAATCAGGAGAACTGGGCTAAGTCTGAGTGAAGACCTAAAGCAAACAGAAAGACTGCTAACAGGGACAAACTCTGCAAAAATTTGTAGGAAGCCAACTTCACTAATTACTTTTACTTCCCTACAAATATTATTCTCCCCAACTCTCTCTATCCCACTCCAAATATAAGGAAAACAACAGCAAATTCCAAAGGAAATAAACCATAAACCATCTGATTTTAGGAATAACTTACGTAGGAACATAGACCTAGAGCAAGAAGAGACTTCATAGGTCATCTAGTCTACCCTTCTTCTTTAAAACAAATGAAGATTCTGTGGCCCAAGGAGATTATGACTTGTCCAAGGTCATATAGGTAGTAAGCATCAGAGTCTGGATTTGAACCCACACCCTCTGGCTCTAGAGCCAAATCTCTGTGCAAATCTTTCAAAGGTATTTGACAAATGACATGCCAAATGGTTTTCATTACCAAAAGTGAATTCTGAGTGAACTGGAATTAGGAAAGGTGAATCTTTTTATCTTATAAATAAAGAAATTCATAAATAAAAATGAGTGAATGAATGTTTCTGGATAGTTGAATGGATATACAGACAGACAGATAGACAGACAGACAGACAGACAGACAGACAGACAGATAGATAGATAGATAGATAGATAGATAGATAGATAGATAGATAGATAGATAGATAGATGGATAGACAGACAGACAGACAGATAGATAGATAGATAGATAGATAGATAGATAGATAGATAGATAGATAGATAAAATACATACTGCACAGTTCAGTAAGAAAATGTTACTCTACTACCATAAGGATCTAAACAGAGTTTTCTTTATATGGAAGGGGGAAAACAGAATTAACTCAGTAAATATTTCTTGAATTGGAATGAATTATGCTTTATAATGCATTGATTAAAGTGGTTTTCCATATGTGTTATTTATGTACTAGAATTAGTTTTTTTAGATTACACATCTATTCATATTCTTAATAGATATCAAAAGAATTATCTCAGAATTATAACTCTAGAATCAAAACAATAAAAAATTGCCCTACAGCACACTAAGGTTTTCAGAAGTTCCTAAATGTTTGTGCTGCCCTCGAAGAAGTTACCTTGCATTTATTTCATTTATGATTTGTAAATATTTATATGCATAAATTTGTATCCCTCAACTGAAACTTTGAGGGAAGAGATTATTTCCACTTTTGATTTCTTGTATCAGAATTTAGAACAATGCTTATTCATCATTTACTAAATTATGTTTTGCATTCCTTGTAAATTGATTAAGCGATACAAAGTAGATTATATGTTATATTTATTTGATATTTACGACAACCTTGTGATACTGGAAATATACTCTTAAAGATACTGTAATGGTGGGCAGTTAGGTTGCACAGTAGACATTGGCCTGGAGTTGGGAAGACCTGAATTCAAGTCTGGCCTCATATACTTCCTAGCTGTTTTGACCCTGAGAAAATTACCTAATTCTAATGACCTAGCCTTTGCTGCTCTTTTGTCTTAGAACTGATACTAAGACAAAAGGTAAAGATTTTAAAAAATGCTGTAATGGAGATTATAGAGACTTGAAGTTATTTGCCCATGGTCACAAAACTAGTAAGAAATAAAATTGTTGTCAGAGTAAATTCTCCAACTCCGAATACAATATTCTGTCCATTATAGGATGCTTCCTCAGAATTTATGCAGATGGGCAGGGCAGGAGAGTTATTTTAAAAGAGATTTTAACATAATCTGTGAATAACAAATTAATGTTAAATAAATGTGACTTATGCACCATCAGTAGATTACACCTCAATGAGTAGTCTCTAAGTAGAACTGACTTTTCCACCATTATGTCCTTACCCCCAAGGATTTGCTTTTGCTTTGAAATCATCTCTCTTATATCTTAAGGACCACTTTCAAGCAGGTATTTTCAATAATAAATACATATTATATATATGTTGTTATTCAGTCATTTCAGTCATGTCCATGACCCCTTTTGGAGTATTCGTTTTCTTTTTTTTCCTTTTTTCTAATTCATTTTAAATTTTTATTTATTTTATTAGTTAATTTAGAAGATTTTTTCATGGTTACATGATTCATATTCTTTCACTCTCCTCCTCTCTCTCCCCTCCCACAGCCAATGAGCAATTCCACTGGGTTTTACATGTATCATTAATCATGACCTACTTCCATATTATTGATATTTGCATTAGGGTGATCATTTAGAGTCTACATCCCCAAATCATATCCCCATCGACCCATGTGATCAAGCAGTTATTTTTCTTCTGTGTTTTTGCTCCCACAATTCTTTCTCTGATTGTGGATAGCATTCTTTCCCGTAAGTCCCTCAGAATTGTCCTGGATCATTGCATTGCTGCTAGTACAGAAGTCCATTATTTTCGATTGGACCACAGTATATCTGTCACTGTGTACAATGTTCTCCTGGTTCTGCTTCTTTCACTCTGCATCAGTTCCTGGAGGCATTCCAATTCACATGGAATTCCTCCAGTTCATCATTCCTTTCAGCACAATAGTATTTCATCACCATCAGATACCACAATTTATTCAGCCATTCCCCAATTGATGGATACCCGCTCATTTTCCAATTTTTTGGCACCACAAAGAGTACAGCTATAAATATTTTTGCACAAGTTTTTTTTCCTTATCATCCCTTTGGGGTACAAACCTAGCAGTGGTATGGCTGGATCAAAGGACATGCATTCTTTTAATGCCTTTTGGGCATAATTCCAAATTGCCTTCCAGAATAGTTAGATCAATTCACAACTCCACCAGCAATGCATTAATGTCTCAATTTTGCCACATCCTCTCCAACATTTATTACTTTCCTTTGCTGTCATATTAGCCCATTTGTTAGGTGTGAGGTGGTACATCAGAGTTGTCTTGATTTGTATTTCTCTGATTATAAGACATTTAGAATACCTTTTCATGTGCTTATTGATAGTTTTTGTTTCTTTATCTGAAAATTGCCTATTCATGTCCCTTGCCCTTTATCAATTGGGGAATGGCTTGATTTTTTGTACAATTGATTTAGCTCCTTATAAATTTCAGTAATTAGACCTTCGTCAGAGGTTTTTGTTATAAAGATTTTTTTCGGAATTTGTTGCTTCCCTTCTAATTTTGATTGTATTGGTTTTGTTTGTACAGAACCTTTTTAATTTAATGTAATCAAAATTATTCATTTTACATTTTGTATTATTTTTTATCTCTTGCTTGTTCTTAAATTCTTCCTTTCACATAGATTGGACAGGTATACTATTCTATGTTCAACTAATTTACTTATACTTTCTTTCTTTATATTTAAACCATTCACACATTCTGAATTTATCTTGGTGTAGGGTGTGATATGTTGATTTAAACCTAATCTCTCTTACACTATTTTCCAATTTTCCCAGCAGTTTTTGTCAAATAGTGGGGTTTTGTCCCCAAAGCTGGGATCTTTGGGTTTATCATACCCTAAGGACATTTATCAAACACTAAGGACATCTATACCAAGTCTATTCCATTGATGCTTCCTTCTATCTCTTAGACAGTCTTAGCCATATTGTTTTGATAACCATGCAATTTAAGATCTGGTACTGCTAGGCCCCCATCCTTCATGTTTTTTTTTTAATTAGTTCCCTTGATATTCTCAATCTTTTGTTCTACCAAATGAACTTTGTTATAATTTTTCCTAATTCAGCAAAAAAACTTCTTGGTAGTTTGATAGGTATGGCACTAAATAAGTAAATTAATTTGGATAGGATTGTCATTTTTATTATATTAGCTCATCCTACCCATGAGCAATTAATATTTTCCCAATTATTTAGATCTAGTTTTAATTGTGTAGAAAGTGGTTTGTAGTTGTGTTCATATAATTCCTGTGTTTGTCTTGGCAAATAGATTCCTAAATATTTTATATTGTCTAGGATTATTTTAAATGGAATTTCTCTTTCTAACTCTTGCTGCTGAGATGTGTTGGAAATATATAGAAATGCTCATGATTTATGTGTGTTTATTTTGTTTCTTGCAACTTTGCTAAAGTTGTTGATTATTTCCAGTAGTTTTTTCATTGATTCTCTAGGATTCTTTAGGTAGACCATTATAACATCTGCGAAGAAAGATAGTTTAGTTTCCTCATTGCCTACTTTAATCCCCTCAATTCTTTTTTCTTCTCTAATTGCTAGTACAGTACTAAATAATAGTTGTGATAATGGGCATCCTTTCTTCACTCCTGATCTTATTGGGAAGGCTTCTAATTTATCTCCATTGCAGATGATGCTAGCTGGTGGTTCTAAATATATATGATTTATTATTTTTAGGAAAAGCCCATCTATTCCTCTACTTTCTAGAGTTTTCAATTGGAATGAGTGTTGTATTTTGTCAAAGGCTTTTTCTGCATCTATTGAGATAATCATGTGATTTTTCTTGGTTTGGTTGTTGATATGGTCAATTATGTATATGGTTTTCCTAATATTAAACCATCCTTGCATTCCTGGTATAAATCACACCTGATCATAGTGAATAATCTTCATGATAACTTGCTATTTTTGCTAGTATCCTATTTAAGATTCTTACATCTACAGTCATTAAGGAGATTGGCCTGTAATTTTCTTTCTGTGTTTTAAGTCTGCCTGGTTTTGGAATCAGTACCATATTTGTGCCATAAAAGGAATTTGGTAAAACTCCTTCTTTGCTTATTTTTTCAAATAGTTTGTATAATATTGGGATTAGTTGTTCTTTAAATGTTTGATAGAATTCACTTGTGAATTCATCTGGCCCTGGAGATTTTTTCTTAGGAAGTTCCTTGATTGCTTGTTCAATTTCTTTTTCTGAGATGATATTTAAGTATTCTATTTCCTCTTTTGTTAATCTAGGCAATTTATATTTTTGTAGATATTCACACATTTCATCCAGTTTGTCATATTTATTGCCATATAGTTGAGCAAATCTGTTCTTGATAATTACATTAATTTCCTCTTCATTAGAGGTGAGGTCACCCTTTTCATCTTTGATACTGTTAATTTGCTTTTCTTCTTTCTTTTTTTATTAGATTTACAAGTACTTTATTTTATTTATTTTATCAAAGCACCATCTACTAGTCTTATTTATTAGTTCAATAGTTCTTTTCCTTTCAATTTTATTAATTTCTCCTTTGATTTTTATGATTTCTAATATAGTTTTTATTTGGGGATTTTTAATTTGTTCTCTTTCTGTTTTTTTTTTAAGTTGCATGTACAATTCATTGACCTCTTCCCTCTCTAATTCATTGATATGTGCACTAAAGGATATAAATTTTCTCCTGAGTACTTTGGCTACATCCCATCAAATTTGATAGTTTCCTCACTGTCATTCTCTTCAATGAAATCAGTAATTATTTCTTTGATATATTCTTTGATCTGCCAGTTTTGAAAAATTAGATTATTTAGTTTCCAATTAGTTTTAAATCTGCCTTTTCACAAACCCTTATTGATTATGATTTTTATTGCATTATGGTCTAAAAAATTGAATTTGTAATATCTACTTTCCTACATTTGTTTGCAATGTTGTTATGACCTAGGACATGGTCAATCTTTGTATATGTGCCATGTGTGGCTGAAGAGAAGATATATTCCTTTTTATCCCTATTTATTTTTATCCAAATATCTATTAGCTCTAATTTTTCTAATACTTTATTCACTTCCCTTACTTCTTTCTTATCTATTTTTTTGGTTTTTTTTTGGTTTAATTTATCTAGTTCTGATAGAGGAAGGTTAAGGTCCCCATTAATATGGTTTTACTATCTATTTCCTCCTTAAGCTCTTTAGTTTCTCCTTTAGAAATCTGACTGCTGTACCATTTGGTGCATATATGTTTCTTTGTTATTTATATTACCTTTCATCAAGATGTAATTACCTTCCTTATCTCTTTTAATGAGATCTATTTTCATTTTAGCTTTGTCTTGAGATCATAATTACTACTCCTATCTTCTTTGTTTCAGTTGCAGCCCAGTAAATTCTGCTTCATCCTCTTAACTTCACCCTATGTATATCTACCTGCCTCAAGTGTTTTTCTTGTAGACAACATATGATAGGATTCTGGTTTTTAATTCATTCTGCTATCCGATTCCTTTTTATTGGTGAGTTCATCCCATTCACATTCACAGTTATTATTACTGTCTGTGTATTTACCTCCATTTTGACTTCCTCTTTATGTCCTGCCTTTTCTTTTATCTCTTACCCTCCCCTCCACCTTTATATTTTTAGTCAATTTTCGCCTTTTCCTCTCCATAATGTTACTCCCCTTCCCAGCACCTACAATCTTATTGATTCCCCTCTTACTATAGTGCCTTTTAAACTACCCCCTCACCCTCTCTCTCTTTTGTATTGCTTCCCTCCCCACCAGCCCTTTCATTGCCCTTCTACTTCTCTATAGGGAACAATACAATTCTCTGTCCCAATGAATCCAATTGTTCTTCCCTCTTTTAGTCAATTTTAATGCATATAAGAATTAAGTATTACCTGCCTCCAACCTCTTTCACCATTCCATTGTATTGGTCTTCTCCCCCACTCTCCCCATGCACTTCTTTATGAAATATAAATTGACCCCATTTTGTCTCTTTTCCCATTTCTATATATATATATATATATATATATATATATATATATATATATATATATATATATATATATATATATATTTCATCCTATACAGTGTGTTACTGTTCCCTTAAAGTATACTTCTTCTAGCTACCCTAATGATAATAATAATTTTTAAGAGTTACTAATATCATCTTTTCTTATAGGAATACAAATCATTTGAACTTTTTGGGTCTCTTAAAAAAAGTTTTTTTCCCTCCTTTCTTAATTACCTTTGGGTGATTCTCTTGAGTTCTATGTTTGGGCATTGAATTTTCTGTTTAAGTCCAGTCTTTTCTTAATGAATGCTTGGAAGTCTTCTATTTTATTAAATGGCCATACTTTCTCCTGCAAGGATATAATCAGTTTTGCTGGGTAGTTGATTCTCGATGCAGATCCAATTTCTTTGCTTTCTGGAACATCATATTCCATGCCTTCTGGTCCTTTAGTGTGGATGCAGCCAGGTGCTGTGTTATCCTAACTGTGGTCCCATGATATCTGAATGGCTTCTTCTTTGCAGCTTGTAGTATCTTTTCCTTGGTCTGGTAGTTTTTGAATTTGGCTATAACATTCCTAGGCATCGTCAATTAGGAATTAAATGCAGGAGGTGATTTATGGATTCTTTCAATCTCCACTTCGCCCTCTTATTTGGTAATATTTGGGCAGTTTTCTTGGATAATTTCCTGTAGAATGATGTCCAGGTTTTTTCTTTTGTCATGATCTTCCAATAGTCCGATAATTCTTAAATTGTCTCTCCTGGATCTGTTTTCAAGGTTTGTAGTTCTATCAATGAGGTATTTCATATTTTCCTCAATATTTTCATTCTTTTGATTTTGTTTTATAGACTCTTGCTGCCTTGTGAAATAATTTGCTTCTAGTTGTTTGATTCTAATTTTTAAAGACTGAATTTCATCCCCAGATTTTTGGTCATCCTACTCCTTCTGGTCTGATTTTCTTTGTAGGTCATCTTTCATCTTTGTCTCATTTTCAAGTTGGCCAATTTTGGCTTTGAAGACACTATTTTCTTGTGTTAGTTCATGTGCCTCTGTTTCCAGATGAATTATTTTGCTTTTTAAGTTCTTTTCCCAATTGTCTTCAGTCTCTCTTCATTGTTTTTCCAATTGTGTTTTGAGTTCTTTCAATGCCTGTATGTACAATTCACTGGAATTTCTGTGTTTTTTGCTTGGTGTTCCTTGATCCTCCTCAGTTCCATTTGCTCTTTGTTCATCACCTGGATAGAAGCTGTCGATTATAATTTCTTTTTTTCTTTTTCTGTTGTTTACTCATATTTTTCTCTTCCCACCCCCCACCCCCCGTGATTGGCCGTAATCTTGTTCCTCTGTTTATTTGCTGAATATGTGGGTTTGGGCTGTTCTGTCCTGAAGGGCCTTCTCTCTTCTGATTGACTAGATTAGACTGATGGTGTATTAATGAGACCTCAGGTCAGATCTTCCTTAGCTCGCATCAGAAGCTGAAGGTGTTGGTGCAGATATGGAGGCTAAAGGGAACTGTTCTTTCTGCCCTGTTATCAAGGTATTTTGTAGTGGCTGTAGCCTTTGCTCTGGGAGCTTAGTCAGCAAGGCTCTCAGCACAGTCAGTGGGGGAAGGATTTTGGAGATTGAGCTTCCTTGCCCTCTGAAGGTTTCTTTTCTGCTCTATTGATAAAATTAAGCCATGGGAGAGCAGATCTGCAGAGCTAGATGTGCCCTGAGACCAAAACCTGGAGAAGAAGAGGGGTCAAGATGGAGAGTTTGGCTGCCACTAGGCTACCTTCTTTGTGCTTCTCCTCTACTTGCTTCCTTGCCGAATGTGGTCAGCACTCTGAGCCTGGCACAACTGTGTCAGCAAGGCATGCCCTCATGGCTAGAGCCTTTGCACTGAGATTCCAGCAACCACCAGAGACTCAGAACAGTAGGTGGGGGAAGGGTCCTGGGAAATTCCTTCTTCCTTTTCCTTAATCCTCAGAATTCAGACTTTTTTTGTCATACCTTTTAAATTAAATCCAGCAGAAGGCTCCTTTGACTCTGTCCTGCTGTTAGTTTTTGGTCCCCTTGAAGCACTTTGTTTTTGATTGGTGTGGAATGGTTTTTACAGAGGTCTGGACTTTTGCTGTGTCTAAGAGGCCATCTTGATTCCACTCATTTGGAGTTTTCTTAGCTAAGACACTGGAGCCATTTGCCATTTCCTTCTGCAGCTCATTTTATAGATGAGGAAATTGAGGCAAATAAGGTTAAGTGACTTGCCCAGGGTCACATGGATAGTAAGTGTCAGGCTGGATTTTAACTTGCATCTGTCTTCCTGACTCCAAGCCCAGAACTCTATCCATTTTAGCACCTAGCTGTCATATACATATACATATATATTCAGTATAGAGATGTTCTTATCCTTGAGAGCTGTTCACTTCAAATAATATAGCTTTCTCCATATGTGTTGCAACATCTCCTCACTGAGGATCTGTCAGAACAGGTGGATTCCATTTCAGTGGAAAAATATAATTTCCTCAGCTCTGCCAGAATCTGGCTCTAAATCAGAGCCAAGGTCACCATCTCCTCCTGGAATTGGATCTAGGCAGCATCATGCTAAAACAGGTGTCTGTCTGGCAGACTTTCTAGAAGAGGATGAACACAAGTCATGAGGCAGTGACACCTTCATTTGTCCATTGGCTGATTGTTGGGGTAAAGAAGCATCTTCCCACATTCTATTATGTAAACCAAAATTGATAGTGGACATTATTCTAATGTTGTTTTACTTTACAGATTATACTTCATCTTTTCCTTATAATAATCCTGTGTGATAAGTACTGCAGTAATTATTCTCATTTTATAGGTAAGGAAAATGAGGCTCTAAGGCTTTCCCATTATGACAAAACTACTGTGCCAGAGAGAGGATTTAAATTCATGTCCAACATATTGTTTCTCAAAATGGTGTTGGGGGCAGCTAGGTGGCACACTGGATAAAGTACCAGGTCTGGAGTCAGGAAGACTTATCTTCATGAGTTCAAATCTGGTCTCATACCCTTACTAGCTGTGTGACCCTGGGCAAACCACTTAACCCTGTTGATCTCAGGTTCCTAATCTATAAAATGAACTGGGGAAATCAATGGCAATCCACTCTAATATCGGCCAAAAAACAAAACAAAACAAAACAAAAACCCAAATGGAATCGCAAAAAGTTGGCCACAGTTGAACAACATCATCACATCTAACTTTCTAAACTGTTTAAGAGTTCAGGAATGTAAGAAAGTTTTAGTCAAATGTATTGTGTGTTACTCACTTTTTCAGACCTCAGTTTTCTCATCTGTAAAACATTCGGTTTGAACTATATGATTTCTAAAGCCTTTTCAGTTCCAAACCCAATGACAGATAAAAAGAGGTCCTGGACATAGCTCAGAGAGGAAAAACTATTGTACTCACATAAGGCTTATCCCTTTCTCTGGCTCATATCTTCCAAGTGCTAGCATGAGACATAATGCCTTACCGCATCTCTCAAATACCTCCTAATGCTGACACTCATTCCAGATGAGCCCAATTACATGTGCCATTAGGAACTGCTAGCTTTTTGCCTACATCTAAATATCTGGCTAAAAGCAGTGAATTACAATCATCATCTTCCCTAAAAACTATGGCACCTTCTCAGGGTTACAAAGGCTACTGGAGACACACACTCCTACTCTAAGACAGGCTTTTAAGGGAGAGTTACTGTTTAAAACTTAACATACTGTTGCTTTGAAAACCCTGCCCTCCACAGGAGAGTCAATGGCAAATGGAGACAGATCCCCACTGGAAGTGTTTTCTCTATTCTTGTCAAAGAGCTACTCTGTCACATTCCTATTCGTCAGCATCCAGCTGGCACTGGGATGCCTCATCCCCAAACAGTTTCTCTGCCCATGTGTTAGCTGATTGCCTGGCCCTTGGCCCAGCTGTACTATTAGCTTCTCCCAGATTGCCATCTCTCCTTTTGCTCTCATGCCAGAATATCACCAGCTCCATCCTTCACTGATTGTGGCATAGTGCAAAGAATCAGAGGGAGTGGATTCAAGTTCTGGCTCTGTTTCTAACTTCTACCTGGGTGGTGCAAAGTGAGTCCCAGCTCCTTTGGAACTCAGCTTTCTCCTCTATGAAATGGAAGGGGTAGACTAGACCAAAGGACTTCCAAGATCCTTTCCAGCTCTAATCTGTGATGAGTCTAAAATGCCCCAAATTATACCCTAGCAAGTCTCTTCACAGAAATTGATCAAGGCTAAGATAGAGAAGTTCTTAATGCTTTTGTGCTTATTCATAGGAGAAATGAGCAAACCCTGACACTATCTGAATTATGTTCTCTCTCCTCTTTCCTTATGCAAATAAAATTTAGGGGTACATAACAACAAACAAAATCCTCTGACATATAAAACAAATATAACTTACTTTATACCAAAGGCAATTAATTAGCCTCTTTGGGTCTTAAGACTTTCTTCCTCCTTCTGGTGTTTTCTCTACTTCAAAATAAAGAGTTTGTCACTACTAAATCTTCATTTTAGCCTGAACATTATAATTTATTTCTCTTCAAAAATGTTTGTCTTAATTATTTTTTTTAATTTGCTAGACATCTTTCATCTCCCAAAGATCAGTAAGAGGTTGATTGTTTTGACCTCAAGAAATCATCTAAAAGGCAAATTCATCTTAGGAATCTTGGATCACTGAGATGACCAACCCTCCATCATGTTCCCAAGCTGATCATGCCTACCAGTATTCTGGAGCCAGCTCAGACAGAAGAACTGATTGTTAACTTTTCAACATGAGCATTTACACTTAAGAAATCAGCAAATGTTGCAAATCAGTTTAATTCATTGTTTTGTTGATTAACTAGCTTTAATAAAGCGCTGGGGAAAATGTTAGTAATGCAGATTAAACTTCAAAGTCTGTGTTGCAAATATCTTTTTATTTTGTTTTATTTTTGTTCCCAGAGAGAATAGCAGGTTGTTAAACATTTCCCAGCATCCCTACCCTTAACTTACCACCAAAGCAGGCCTTGGATTCTTTAGCTTATTAAAAAGTGACAGTTGTTCTCCCTGATTCTTATGACTGGAGATTTGATGAGGCAGAACATAAAGAGAATTTATCAAGAGCACTTTGGGATATGTGTGTGTGTGTGTGTGTGTGTGTGTGTGTGTGTGTGTGTGTGTGTTTAAAGAGTTATTTTTGTTCAGACTACTCTCTATTCCAGGGGTTCTTAACCTAGGTTCTGTGAACTTTTCTTTCTTTCATTTTTTTAATATGCTGGGAACTATTTCCCTAGTTTCCTTTGTATTCTTCTATATTTATTTTATACATTTAAAAAAGCTTATTCTTAGAAGAGTCCTGTAGGCTTTATCAACCTGGCAATTGGGTCCAAGAACGAAAAAAGATTGGGAACTTCTGATCTAATCTTATTCTTCTCTCCTAAAACCAATTTTCAAGTCCTAGACTGATTTGTTCAGCTGGCTCCCAATAAGGCCACGCTGCAGTTGGATCCCCATATGGATCCAAGAATTAGCTTCTCTCAAAATGGCCAAAGATTCACTCCCATTCTCATTTCTCCAGCCTACAAATGTATGTTGGTGATTACAGGGGTGGGGAGACAAATGATGATTTAGTATAAATCTATTACCTTTACTGGAAAGAAACTTAAAAATCACATTCCACTAATGATGAGTTAGCAGCAGCATCAACTTTCACAAAGGATAGCCATTACCATGTCTCAAACCATTTTATACAAGGCAAGTACTTGGGAAATACTTCTTGTTGTTTGTAATTATAAAGTGAATCACTGAAAGTACACAGAGAAAAATATCCAGGTCAAGTTTCCCTCTGACTCCACCTCTGGAGTCCCTCCCAATTAGCTGGGATTACAAAACTGGACAAGGACTGATCCAGAATTTCTCCTAGTCTGGAATAATCCAGTAAACCCCTTAAAGCTGGGTTGATTTTGGTGATGTTCTGGATGTAGAAGAGTAATACTGAATACAAAATGCTGGGTAAATAGAACCCATATGTAGGTTCAGCAATAATACAGGTATGGACTGTAAGTGTACTTCTGAGATGAGATATTTCTTTCAAGCAAAGTTGTTTATTCTACTGAATATTCTCACTCAATTCAAAGGGACAACTTTTTTCTGCTAATATTCAATCCATTTGTTAAGCTACTTAGGAAACAAGCCAATTAACCCCCCCCCCAAACACACACACACACACACACACACACACACACACACATAAATTTCCATTTCTTGCCCAATAGTTAATGCTAATATTGTTACTAGAATGAATTTTAAAAGGACATTATCAATAAAAAAATGGGAAATTTGTAATCAGAATTTTTGTTTGTTTAAAAATACTGTAGGGAAAGAGTTTAGAAAACTTGAGAGAGATACTAATAAACAAATCAATTATGATGATACCAGGGTTTAGGAACATAGAGACATGGAAATAGAGACAAAACTGTGTTTCTCAACCAGTAACTCTTGAAAGTTAAAACACATACACAATTCTATTTCTGAAGGAAATTAACAAAGTGATTTTGATGATTTTTTTCATTCTTGTTTAGTGATAATTTCTGAATATTTTGCATTTCTAGGAATCATTAGAATAACAACTAGAATTAGGAGTCACTAATTTGCTATTTAATTGTAACAACACTGCTTTTTATTTACATAGCACATTCCATTCTATGATCTTCAAGCATTTTACCATCTTTGCACTTAAAACAGATGAAGAAACTAAGGCACAAAGGGACTGCCAGACACAAACAAGGCCACCCACAAAGTCACCCTCAAAGAGCCAAGAATAGAACCTAACTCATTAATCTCTAAAGTTAGAACTTCATCAACAAGAATATGCTTTTCCTTCTAAATCATAAGAAATGCACTTTTAAAAGCCACCTTTTTGCAATTAATAGTTTTCTGAAAAAATGAATACATTATAAATTTCTATAATACTAGTAACTATGCCTCATCTTTGGGAAACAATGTGATCTTGAGTTAGATGTCCTGAATTTGGTTTCTGGCTTTGGATAGTTATTTATAGTTATAAGACACTTTGCTCTTCCTCCTATCCTGGGAGACCATGTCACCTTTTTTTTTTTAACTATTACTACATATTGACATGATCATTTTGTATTGACATTACTATGTATTGACAGCATTTTGTAGTGGCAGCAGTTACTGTTCAGTCATTTCAGTGTATCCAGCTCTATATGACCCCATTTGGGTGGGTGGGGTTTTTCTTGGCAAAGATATTGGAATGGTTTGCCATTTCCTTCTCCAGCTTATTTTTCAGATGAGGAAATTAAAGAAAATAGTGTTAAGTGACTTGTCCAGGGTCATACAAATTGTAAGAGTCTGGGGCTGAATTTGAACTCACATCTTCCTAACTACAGGCCCAATGTGTACTCTATAATCCATAGTAGCACCTAGACACCCCTAAGAATAAGCATATTGAGTACCAAAATAGCTGATGACCTAAGTGACGATGATGAAGCATTTTTTGATTCTGTTCCTTCTCAGCCTCAAAACAAAACAACTCTTCCCAAGAACAGTGGAAGATGTCTGCTATCCTTTCAGCAAAAAGTTTTATCTCTAAGGTTTTATCTCTACCTTTCATCATTACAAGAGAGGATGAGGAGTGATCTTGTAACTAATTATGGAGGTGTCAAAAAATGAAAGACCTCAAAACTTCAAAAAATTATTTGATTGATGACAAAATGCAAACACCCTTGGGAAGCTAATCTTGAAAGCAGTTATCAGTGACCCACAGATGTCAAAAGGAATCAGAACAAAGAAAGAGGAGATTTTACATAGGATCAGAGATAGGTTCCATTTTTGGAATCCAAATATTTAAAATGAGAGTTTCTTATATTATCCCACCTTATAATATCTCAAATAATTTGTTCTCCATGGTTCAATTCATATAAACAAATATCAAGATGTAGCCATGGCTTCTCCCTCTCTTCCACAGATGATCTATTCAGTGTGATAGAGGCACTCATATGAATCTTTTAAACATTTTGTGGGTACCACTGACTGTCCTTCCATTAGCCCTTGCTTTTGCTACATGGCCAAGTGACTTCCTTTTATTGTGTTATATTTCTTCAAAGATAATTCCACAAACCACTTCTTGAGTATTGGAAACAGGCTAAAGCTTACTCGAATGCAATATGAATATTTCTCCATTGTCCTTTGGAGCGCATACAAGTTTGATTCCTTAAGGACTATGATGGTCCATAATTCACAACCATTTATTTCAACACTTAGAGAACATTTGTGTTATAAAAATGGATCTGTGCACCAGAGGTTGCTAAAAGCACTGCATAATTTCCCAAACACCACTTAGTACAGTCTTCTTCCTATTCAGTTCTGGGACCAACTCACTTCACATTTACAATGCCCATCCCAACTGTGTGTATCCAAAGACTCAATGAGCTAGGCATCTAACAAATGTCATAGTCAGGAGAACAAGCATCTTTTTTCCATTTAATTTTTCTAACATATATTTTTAGGCGAGTTATGGCTCATTGGAGAAGCCCTATAATGTCCAATGATTTGATGTGATCTTTGCAATAGTGAATTATATGGATAAACAAGATCATTTTGAGGATTTCTCCATCTACAATGAATCTCTCTTCTATTTGGACTTTACATAAGAAAGATATCTTTATTTACAAGGTCAAGAATTGGTGACCAACAAATTGAAATAATGTGAGCAACCACTATTAACTGACACGATTTATTTATAAATTCAGTTGTTCATACTTTTTTAAGGGGGGAAACATTTTGACTTTTTTTCCCAAGAGTATAACAAAAAGCTAAATTCGGTGCAACTTGGATGAAAGGAGATCATCTACTTACTTCATCTAAAAGCATTGTCATTTGACAGGCTGTCTTCAAATTCCAGTGGACTGTAGCTTAAAATATGTGAAAGAAAACGTGGCCTTTTAAGCAAATGCCCTTTCTAGTAAGTGCTCTCTTGGATGAGTTTTACTGCATGAGAAATCAGGAGTCCCTTTATTATCCCCATGTATCTGATATGAGTTCAAGTAAAATTTGGCATGGTCCTGAAACAAACATTTTCCAAATGTGCAAAGAGATTTTTAAAGCACACCCTGAGTCTGAATTTCCATGTTGGGAAGGATGAGGTATGCAAATCCATCTGCACTAGGGCTGATCTGGTGCCAGAATTCATATCTAAAGCCTAAACAAGGGAGTTGCAGGCAGGGTACTTCTATCAGACATTATCAGATACATCTTGGATGATCACAGACCTTCATTCTGGATGATCAATGTGTTTGTGAGCATGCAGCAGTTGGTATAAAGATTTAAAGAGCTACATTCTCTCTCTAGCCAAAAATCAGATTATGCCCCAATTTAAAAATCAAAATTTGGAATATTAAAATCTAGTGAAGGTATTTAGATCACTAAGGTTGCTTCCAAAGGTGGGGTGGATTTTGTAGAATGTAGTTTGAATAACCTATCATTACTGCTGAGAATTAGCCCCTATACAAAGGACATTTCATCTGTCCCTTAGATGCCTCCGCAAGCGTTGTCCCTGTTGCCCTGAAAGCTCTCCTTCAACAGTGACTTTTGGAAGCTCCTTTCAAGGCTCAATATAGGGACGGAATCTCAGAATAGACTTTTCCTTTAATCCTAGCCCACCGATTTTAGTACTTCCCTCAAAAAATGCTTTTCTTTGCATACAGATATTCCCAAAAGTCCACATCTATACATCCATTTGCTTATGATACTTGAATCATTGAGACAAAGATATTCATTCAGATGCATCGCTGATTACTTTTAGCCTATCTTCAAAGGTAGTATAAAATGGTTTTGACTATAGATGCATTATTATTGTTTTTCTGATTACATGGGAATAGTTACCTATTCTGCCTCCCCAGTATTTCAGTGTTCTGGCTTCTAGGGTTTTCTTCTTCCCTGAATGTAATAAAGGCTGTAACGAAGAGCGTGGTGATCACACTGATAGGGGGATAACAAATACATGTTTAGATAATACACTCATGTAGAAGTAAATAATATGATAAATAGATAGGTATGAATTTTTTCAGTTATTTGTGTGCAGGTAGAAATAAATGTTCCCCAACAAGGACTGTTAGTTTCCCTTTCTGTTTTTGTCTTGTAACTCAGTGTCTGGGACTAACTAGGTGCTTAATAGATGCTTGCTGGGTTGAATCGAATTAATAAAATCCCACTTTATACCTGGGATGCAGCAAACAGAACCAATGGTCTCAAATTCAAATCACATGTTTGATTTAGATTTCTAGTAGTGATCATACTCCTACCTAAACCGTTGCTTCTTTTCACAAAGACTTACAAATCTGATCACATATTATTCTGAAAAAAAATTAACAAATTGTTGTATGGGAGGTGAGAGGCAAAGGATCTTAATCTCCCAACACTTACCAGGTTTTATATCCCTGAATCACATTATAGTGATAGCCTTTATCTTACAAATGTGAGAATACAAACCCAGAAGTCAGGACACCCTGGATGACTTAGAGATAGTATATAACCATTCCTATGTAATTTTAAAAATGATAATAATGCATGTAGAATCAAAAGCACTTTTTGAGCCACTTTCCAAGAAAGATCCAGAGTAGCAGGTGATGCATCAAATGATAATCTTTGTCTCAATGGTTCAGGTATGTGGAAATATTACAAATTCTTAAAGGGCCATCCTTCCAAATAAATATTACAGGTAGTATATTAATGGATAATACTTTCCAAGTCTGTGCTGCCAGACATCATATCATCAGTTGACTTGGCCCTAAAACTGGCCCCAAACCAAAGCAAGACAGGTATTGCCAGCTAAGATGGGGGCCAGGGAAGGGAATACCAATATTGCACTGCTATATGTAGCCCACCTATGTGAGGTCTCTGTGTAGTCTTACTTCTTTTGCTTCTTCTCTTTGCTCTCCTTTCACCCTATAAAAATCTCCCCAAATCCCTATTCCTCTTTCCTCTAACATCATAGTTTCCAGGAGCAGAGGTTTTTGTTTGTCTGTTTTAAGTACAAAAAGCTTGTATAATTATAACTAACTTTGACCTAGACAGGAGCCAGGGCATAGTCACCTCTGTAAGTTTTTACTGATCACAGTGATCCTTATAATAAGGATAAAGTAGAGATCTGTTTGCTCCCATTCTTCATCAGTTTTGACTAATGCTTGAGTGGGAAAGGCAGGTATGACAAGGATGTATCTCTGCTCATCCCCAGGTGATTCAGTTATCAAAAGAGTCCTAGTAAGCTTGTAGGGCAAGGTGGGTAGTTATGGGGGGGAAAGGCAGGTTATTAATTTCAATTAAGTGTAGAAATGACCAGTAAACTAACTTTGACAACAAGAAGATTTGGAAGATAAATGATTCATATTTCTGGTAGTTCTAGAAGTCACTTGGTTAGAAAATGAATGGGGAAGTTACTCTTAGCTAAAATATTACATGAATTTGGAAAAGGTCTTTGTCTTGCAAGGGTCAATATGATTGCTAGCCTTGCCAACAACTATCAATAACTAACATGCTAAGTTACCCAACAGAATCTTTTTGTTCATTAATGCAGTGTATCAGTTTAACAATTTCTACTGCCAAGGGTAAAAATAAAAATTTCTCACCTTCATACTTTCCCCATCCTGAAGTTCTAAACTCAAGGTCCAAAGCCCTTTTGATGGAAAAATTAAAAGACAAAAGAAAAAACAAAACAAAACCCAGTACTAAAGTCTAGTTTTTAAATAGAATTCTATCTTTCTCTTCTCTCCTCCTCACAAATGATAGGGAATAGTAGACTTTTCCTTTTCTTCTACTAAGGTAATAGCATGAGGATTGGAGTTCAAATTTCACTTATGCTATTTATTATTTGTGTCTCATCAAGTCAATAAGCATTTTCTCAGTGTTTACTATAGATCAAGTTCTATTCTAAACATTGAAGATACAAAGAAAAGTAAAAAAAAGAAAAGAATCCTTGCTCTCAAGGTGCTGATAATCAAATGGGAGAGACAACATGCAAATTATTATGAACAAATAAGTGATAAAGAGGATAAAAAGGAAATAATTGGCAGAGGGAAAGCACCAGCATTCAGGGTAATTAAGGGCAATAAGAAAAAGTTTCTTACAGAATGTGAGATTTTAACAGGGCCTTTAAAGGAGTCAAAGAAGACAGGCAATAGAGATGAGGAGGGAGAAAGTTCCAGATATGGGTGGGGGGAGAGTCAGTGAAAAGGCAGGAGTTGAGTGATGGCATACTGTATGAGATAAACAGAAAGGACACCACTGGCTGTCACTGGATCACAGAGTGAGTGTGAGGAGTAATGTATAAAAAGACTGGAAAAGTCAAATGGTCCTCAGTTTCCTCATCTGTAAAATTAAGGCAAATACACTAATTGGCCTCCTTACAGCTTTATCTATCATGGAGTTCAAATTATCAAAAGTTAAGATTTTTATCTTTTTTCCCTACTTCTTCACAAGCTCATGCACACACCCTGTTAGTTAGCAAAATAACAAAGTCCCCAAATGTTGCCTATGTTTGAACAAAATGCACCCCACAAGAAGAGACAAGCAGGTTCTCTTTTCCAAATGGCAAGTGTCCAGGGCAGTGGCTTCTCAAATTTTGCACCAGAATCCTTGCCAAAACAAAACCACAAGCCTGTGGTGAAATCTATCCCTTCACCAGCTTCTCAGCTAACTAGACCCTGTATCAACCTGAATTAGTATTAAGCAATTTGAACTGGTAGAACCACTGCTACATAGCAACAGAATGAAATATTTATTGGTGGTGCTACTGTCTGCTCCCTTTCTGGTCCCTTTTTCCTAGCCCATCCTCTCCCCCTTCCTCCCCATCAAAGGGTCACCCACAGCTACATCCTTTAATGTTCAGAAGAGAATGGTGACTTCCACCGATACGATCTTGCTCTTTAAATTTATTTTTTTAAATGACTTTGTAAATCTTTTCCGTTTAGTTATCTATGTACATGGCATATAATCACAATAAAATGTAAACTCCTTTATGACAGAAACTCTGTTGTTCCTCCCCCACCCTTTGGGCCAGCAGCATTTAGCACACTTCATAAGTTCGTTGAATGGAATCTCGCCTCTGAGAAGCAGAGTGGAAATTGAAATATTTTCCTGTTTTTGAAGGTAAAAATGTCCCTACTTGCTTGGGAAAAAAAGAAAAAAGAATGCCCTAAGTCTGAAATTTAAGCCATGAAGCCTAAATGGTGAAACGACTCTCAAAGCAACAAAGCTAAAACAAAACAAAAAAAGCCCCGACTACATAATGTTTTATGGAGCAGAGATTTCACAGGAGATAAGTAACTGAACAATGCCTTTCATGCCCATTCATCCTAACAATGAGCTACACTTAATTTCTCCTGTTTCTTTAGCCATATGATGTACTGGGTCCTTTCCAAGTAAAATCCAAGTGATCATATCTACCAGAGTAGGCTAAAAAACAAAATGAAACACCACACTGTGGCCTCTTGAAAAGATGTGGGTTCTATTATTTTTTTCCCCTATGACTTAACTTTTTTTAAAGTCAAACAGTATGGTATTTAAATCTCCAAACTTCTAAATTACACAGCAAGTGTGGTGGTATGCCAGCTTAGCCATAGGGTTATCCCAACCACAAACTCAAAAACATGGCAAATCTGAATAGAGAGGTCCCCTGATTCCTTGGTTAAAAGGGAAAAATCAAGTCTGAAAGAGTCTATACATTTGATTCTCTTAACTGAGACTACTTCAGAATATCTGTCCAGCCAATGAAGTTTAAAGAAAGGGATTTGTGCAAGGCCACATGCCCCAAGGTTACTGAAATTGGCTGATAGGAAAATGATCACCATGAAGTTGAATTCCAAGGCACTGAGGGGGTTAATAACAATTTTCCTACACATGAACTTCATAGTCAGAGTTGAGGCTGGCTAGGTATGCTCTACTGATGATTCATGGAATTATCTTTTCTCATGCTTATTCCAAATCTTTAACTCTTTAGGGCAATACAATCTCAACTGCCTTGATTGGCTTTACTCCTGACCCTGATCGACTGATCCTGTAAGACACTGGTTGAAGCATGAACTATAGACACAGTTATACCCCTCCAAAATGAGTGTGGGGAAGATTTAGAGATTAAGGAAATAGATTATGAAGCTACTAAATTATACATTTGTAACCTACAAGTGACCCACTTTCTTTCACCATTGCTATTCTTTCTTTTTGTTTTTTTTTTTAAATTGGAAAGTTTAATTTAATTAATTTAGAATATTTTTCCATTGGTTACATGTTTCATGGGGTGTATGGGGTGCTCAGGGAGGGATAGTATCTCTGGTATGGAGGGCTTGTCATGCCCTCCTAGGGCACCTCTCCAGCCTCTGACCCTCACCTGACACCCAGCTCTCACTTGTGGCTCCCAGTAGCTGCTAGCATGCGGCAGAGGCCACACCCCGGGCAACGGCTTCAATAGGCCGGCTAAACCTTGTGAGGGTAGCCATCGGGTCGTCGTGGACCCCTGGTGAACTAGCGCTTTGCTCACCCAGCATGTGAAGACTGTTTCGGCCAAACAGACAGAAGAAACCAACAAGAAGGTTCAACGGCTGAGATGGCGACGCAGCGAAGCACTGTGGAGTGCTTAGGGCGTGTTGGAGCACAAAGGACAACACAGACATCCAATGCAGCTGAGGAAGTCTCCAGGTGTAACAATTTTTCATGCCACTGGACCCAGGCTTCCAACGCCGAGAGAGTGGGACTGTCTCTGTGCATCGACTTTTCCACTTAAATCTCCTTCATGCACAAGTGTCTTTGTGCACACTCATCTATACACCATAGGTGAAAACGCACAAAGACAATCATCATCCTCGGTTACCGAGAGACTACTACTACATGATTCATATTCTTTGCCTCTCCTCTTTTCTCCCCCCTCCCATAACCAACAAGAAATTCCACTGGGTTTTACATGTGTCATTGATCAAGACCTATTTCCATATTTTCAGTAGTGTGATCATTTAGAACACTTGCTATGTACCAGGCAGGTAGGTGGGCACAATGGATAATGAGCTTGGAATCAGGAAGACTCATCTTCCTTTGATGCTTCCTTTCTAGCTGTGTGACCCTAGGTAAGTTGCTTAACGCTATTTGTCTCAGTTTCCTCATCTCTAAAATGAGTCAGAGAAGGAAATGACAAACCACTCTAGTGTCTTCACTGAGAAAACCCCAAATGGAGTCATGAAGAGTTAGACACTATTGAAATGAATGAACAACAATGTGAACAGACCCTGCTCTTAAGTAGCTCAAAATCTAATAGGGGAAGCCAATGTAAATAACTATGTTACCAATGAGGAAAGGCACTACCATTAAGAAAGATCAGAAATGACTTTTTGAAGAAGGTGGGCTTTTAATATCTTGAGATATTCCATGAGATAGTATTGATTTCATTGCCTTTTAGGAAAGATCACTCATTGAAAATCAGAATTCCTCATCACCACTCTTAACTTTTAGCTTCAACTCATGAGACAAACTATTTCCAGTCTCTGAATTTTAATTTTTCTTCCTAACAAGGTGGCCACATCTCCATTTTTAAATGAAATTTTATTTTCCAATCAGCAATTTCCCCCTCCCTTTTCTCCTTGAAAAACAAAGAAAAATAAAATCCTATCAAGCAAAAGAAAGTTCCTGCATTGACCAAATTAAACAAAATTACGCCTTGAACCGCCTTCTGACTTCATCACCTCCCTTCCAGTAGGTGGGTAGATATTTCATCATTAGACTTCAGGAATAATGTCTGGCCATTGTGTTGAGTAGAATTCCAAAGTCTTTAAAAGTTGTTTGCCCTTATAAAATTGTTTTATAAATTGTTCTCCTGGTTCTGTTCACTTCACTCAACATCAGTTCATCTTCCCAGATTTCTCTGAAACTATTTTTTTTATCACTTCATACAGCACAATAGTATTCCATCAATTCATATACATAACATGTTCAATTATTGCTCAATTAATAAGAACTACCTCAGCTTCTAATTTTTTTTGCCATCTCCAAAAGGAACACTATAAACATTTTTGTACATATGGACCCTTTCCCTCTTTCTTGGATCTCTTTGGAACATAGACCTAGGAGAGGTTTCTCTGGATTAAAGTGTATAGACAGTTTAATAGTTTTTGGAGCACAGTTCCAAATTGCTTTTTGAGATGGCTGGACTAGTTCACAGTTCTACCAGAGGTACATTAAAGTACCTGTTTTCCCATAACTCATCTAGCATTTATTGTTTTCCTTTTTTACCAAGTTTGTCAATCAGAGGAGTATGAGGTAAAACCTCAGCATTATTGTAATTTGTATTTAGCTACCTATTAGTGATTCAGAGCATTTTTTCATATACTATCAATATCTTGGGTTTCTTCCATGAAAAGTGCCTACTTATAGCCTTTAACCACTTATTCATTGAGGAAAGTCCAAGTCTCTATTTTTAAAGATCTGTGTTCCTTTTGAAACTTTTTTCCCAGAAACCCAAATTGGCTTCTAGGGAAAACCACTCTGATCTTCCATGTATAAGTGCAAGTAAAGAAAGCCTTGCATTATCTCCACGAGGAAGGATTCTCATGATCCTAGGCTTGGCAGACATGTATCCTGCAGAAGGGTATTATTAAAAACTGTATTAGAACCTATGTGGCAGAGTATGAGAATGTGCCTGGGAGTCAAAAAGACCTGGATTCAAGTCTCAACTCTGACATAAACTAGCTGTGTGACCCTGGGCATTCAGTGGACCCCAATGCTTCTAGGCAATGTTGATGCTATATGTTGCAGAGCAATCTGAATTTATTGAGGATGTTTCTTCACTCTACACTCCCTACATCTATGAAATCAAAATTATGAACCACCTCTCCTCTTCCCCATACATCTCCTTAAAAAATGGTGCACAAGCTGGTTTCAGTGATAGCCAGTGCTTTAAGGCTATCCAAGCCTGGAATTTGGAGGACCTGGGTTTAAATCTGGTGTAAGACACTTCCTCATCATGTCACCTGGGCAAATTGTTTAATCTCAACTGCTTAGCCCCTACCTGCTCTTCTGTCTTAGAATAAATAATTGATATCAATTCCAAGACAGAGAAAATAAGAGCTTCAAAAAAGTATTCTCTTTTTCAGCATTTCCCCTTCCTGTTGCCTTCAATCACACAAGATTGAGGGATTCGCCACAGAATAGTTGTCTGAGTTCTTTGCCAAAGATTAAAGTCCTTCCCAGTACTCTTTTTAAAAAGCTTTAAGTATTTCTTGGGTCAGTATCAAGAAAGTAACCAAAAAATCCTGTAAGAACCACATTTTAAATTTCACTTCACCCCCTCCCCAGGTCTCTCTCTCTCTTTTAATCTGCCTCCAGTGTCAGGCAGTAGACATGTATGGAAAAGGTATATGAATATTTTCATTAATCTTACAAATATACACAAAAGCAAGAGTCAAAAGAATCAGAGCAGACCAAGACCTTAATTACAACCTGCAGGTCAGATTTTTATATTATTATAATAAAATTGATATCTGCCAATTAGTTAAAATTTAATCAGTGCCTACTGAATTCTCTCCCCCCTCACACCCCAAACCACTTTAATTGTCTGAATCCTGGACTCAACTCTTTTATGACCAAGAGTCTTTGTTTCCTTTTTAAAGACCTTTATGAGCTTAAGTTCCTGGGGAAGGCCTTTTAGTCAATATGATAGTTAGCTGTTATAAGTTACCTTCAATCTATAATCATTAATAATAATCAGTTATTAGACTCAATATCATTCTCGATGCATTTTAATCAGCACACCCCTCCCAAGTGCTATTTCTTGGCCCCTTGCTTATCATTTATGACTTAAGGAGTAGCAGGTATTGTTTCTGTCTCATGAGTAAACTCAGGTCTAATTACTAAGTCATGGGTCAATAGCTCCATTAATCTGGACTATTATCAGGGGGGCTAAGCAATGCATGGAAGGGCCACTACAGGGCAAAGAAATAGAGTGAAGAGGATAGGAGAGAAAAAAAGAGAAAGAAAAGGGTCATCTGGAGGTGATGTGGTAGTTAGCAGTTTCCATACTTGGGCTAAGCTGAGGATGGGAGAGGGTAGAAGGAACTTCTCAAAATGGAAGGGAAATAAGAAGAGTTAATTTACAAAACAGTCACATTTCTCTTGGGCTTTTTCCTTCTTATTTATCCTTGATACTTTAAAATAAGTTGCTATGAATTCAAGAATCAGTATATCTCTTTGCTTCTCTCAGTAGGCACTTTGGACTGCTGCAGTTTTGCCCAGTTCTATTCCCTGGATATGCATAATTTTTTCACTTGGAACAAAACCAAAACTATAACTAAGGTAGGACAGCTAGGCTTTGGCCCCAAGGTGCTTAAATTTTTTTAAAAGTTTTGAAAAGCATTTGTTCCCCTTTAGCAAATAAAAATAACCAAGTTGAACATGTAGTTAGTTAAAATTGGAAGCTACCCCTCTGTCACCCTGTCCCTTGACCCTGTTCTTCTCCCTAGCAGTGTCTTCCTGCAAAGCAGCCTCAAGATGTTTGTAGGGTCTCATGAGTCCTTGTGGTCCATATTCTGAGTTCTCCCCCATCCCCTCTCACTGGATTGGGCCTTTAAAAGGTTATTTTAAAGCCTCTGGTTCTTGCCTGGGTCATGAAGATTTGGGCTGTTTTTTTGTTTTGTTTTGTTTTTTGTTTGTTTGTAGGTTCAAAAGGGAGGAACACCCTTCTGGGACACTATGAGGTTTCTCTTCTGCTAAAGGGAGAGAACTTGTGCTTCTCTTTTCTTCAGCTCCTAGCAGTAGCATCCTCTTCTAATGATGATTCTATTGGGCATTTACTTCTATGAAGCATCTCCATTTAAATTTGAAAACTAAAGCATGCTGAGGACTGCACTTTGGCCACACATCTAGGTCAGGTACATAAGAACTAAAAACAGGTCAGTGATAGCCTTTGGCAAAGAGATGAAGTAGATGAGGTGTTTTTAGTGCCTTCATTTCTCTCTCTTAAAGCCCTCACTTCCCACCAAAATCTAAATTTATCTTGGCTTAGTATTATCTATCTCATAAAGACAAAGCAAGAATTTTAGTCTTATTCAAGGCTGGTAGCATTGTGTGTGGATGAAGGATATGCATCTCCTAATGCTAGAGTTAGTCCAAGATTTGATGTTGGGATCTGAATCTGGAAGAATGGGAAAGGGAAAGGAAAAATGATCACAGAATCAATATCCTTGAGCTGGATGGGCATCTTTTTTATTTTGTTTAACTCTCATCTTTTATCTTAAAATCAATACCAAGTATCCAAGGCAGAAGAATAGTAAGGGCTAGGTAATTGGGCTCAAGTGACTTGCCCAAGGCCACACATCTGGGAAGTGTCTGAAACTAGATTTCAACCTTGGCTCTCTATCCACTAAGCCACCTAGCTGCTCCTTCCCTTCATTAGTCATCTAATCCAATCTTCTCATTTTTTAGTTGGGGAAATTGAGTCAGAAGTATAAGTGGCTTGCCCAATGTCAAATAGAGAATAAATATGAGATAGGATTTGAATCCAGGTCCTCAGATTCCAGATTCATATCCTCTTTTAACTATGCCTCCCCAAGGTGGGTTCAGCTCCCATTTTTGGACATTCTTGTGCTTCTGCCCATAACCAGTCCACCAAATTGATTTAAAAAATCACTTAGTATAGATTGCTAGTTCTTGACTTAAAAGTTTTTCCTATTCATCTTTGGAAACGTACCTCAACTAGCATGTTCTCTAAGTAGCTTTTCTTGCTTCGCCCTTCTCCTCTATTAGAAGTAATCAACCTCTCCTATGAACTTTGTCCTTCTCCTGTTGTATTATCTTGTTCTAACTTGTACTACAATACGAAATCATAGATTTCAATCTAAAAGGGACCTTAAAGGTTATCTGGACCAACTCCCTCATTTTACAGAACAGGAAACTGAAGGCCACAGAGATTAAGTGACTTATTCAAGGCTTTTGTTGCTATTCAGTTGTTTCAATTTTTCCCAACTCTTTGTGACCCCATTTGGGGTTTTCTTGGCAAAGATACTGGAGTGGTTTGCCATTTTTCTCTAATTAACTTTAAAGATGAGGAAACTGAGGCAAATAAGATTAAGTGATTTGCCCAGGGTCACACAACTAGCATCTGAGATCAGATATGAATTTAGGAAGAGTCTTCCTGACTTCAGGCCAGCTCTCTTCCCTAAGTAGTAAATGGCAGAAATAGGATTTATACCTCAGATGCTCTACTTCCAAATTCAGTGCAAAGGAGATATAACTTGCTTTTGGAGTCAGGAGACCTAGGGTCTGTTCCCTCCTCTGCCACAAACCGTCACCGAGGAGAGCACTGAACACCTTTGGCCCAAAGTTTTCTTAGGGGTACAATAAGGAAGTTGGAATGCCACCTGCGTGACCTTTGGAAAGCTGCTCAGTCTCTTTGGGACTCTTTCCTCATGTCAAATGAGAAGGATTAGAACTCAAAGTCATTTCCTGCTCTAGCTCTGATCCCGAATAACCTCCAACGTCTCTTAGGACCATAAATTCCATGTGTCATAGGCTATGTTCCTAGACTAATTTTCGATTTCCTTCAAACTCTTAACACAGACATTTATTAGGTACTTTTATGTACAGAACAGAGTATTGTATACTGGAGGAGGTACAAATAAGTACTAGTAGGTACCAATAAGTGTGAATAATGAAATCTCCTGTTGTGGTAACATATATTTGAATGTTCACTATTTGAAGTCATAATTATGTAATGCATCATCATTGGTTCTAGGTTAATGGAAATTGACAATGTAGGATTCACTGACCTGATCATTTCATGAGGTGCTTCATTTGCATGAATTGAGACCCAGCTGAAGCTCATGGAATTTACAGTTCAATAAGAGAAATATAGCATATTCTAAATAATAATAATATAATACACCATTCATAATAAGTGCATCAGACAGCCATAAATAAGTTTTTCCACAGTCCAAAGGTAGCAAAGGGAAGCATCTTCAGCAACTGAAATAATCAGAATAGGTTTCATGGAAGAGGTTCCATTTGAGTTAGGAATGTTTAGAAATAGCTCTAATTTTCAGCTCATTTGGACAGCAGAGGACTGATAGGACCAGAGTGCAATAACTGATCATGTGATCATGCTTTCCTAGAAAGGTTATCATTTCTAAATACTTTTATAGATATTTTATGGTGACTCATTCAGACTATTACCCACCCTCCTCTTCTCAAATGGATTTCTAGAATCTTCTTTCTACAGGCTAGGAACAGCAAAACTCGTTTACAGGTATAGAAATTCAGTCATTCAATCAATCAATTTCCAACTATAATGAAGGTCACTTTTATACATTCTTTGGTACAAAGTTGTATTCCAAAGAAAATGAAGTGAAGAAATCTTGAGCAATTCAGAGGAAATGAGCTCTCTATAAATCCAACAAATAAGTATTATCTATTATGTAGTTTCATTCATCTACTGAACCGTGGATATTGGTGGTTTTCAAATTAGGTTTATCTAAAGTGAAGAACCAAAGGTTCTACTCATTCAATTCAATCATTGCATGCTTTAATCAAACTTTCACAAAATGGTCTCAGAATTTAAAAATGTTAGGGGATCCTTTATTAAATTATCAGTATGCACTTCCAGGGAGATACTAGTCCTGTTGTCATAAAGGTGTTTCTACTCCTTAGAAACCTACAGTCCCCTGGATAACCCTGGACTAAATGCCTAAATTTAGTAAGGATTTATGGAGAAAAGTTAATATTAATTCACTTCACTAATTATAGTCCAGCCTGTCTTGTTTTGGGGGAGGGTTAGTATGCAAAAAAGGAGGCCAAAAAGTTTTTTTTTTAAGTATGTAAAATCCAAAGAAAACATAAAGCCCCCAAAACCTTGCAGGCTAGAATTTTGAGCTCTGCCAGGCTGGTCCAATACCACCAACTGCTATATTTCATCTGAGTTATTACAGCCTAGTAATGCTATCTTAGGATGCTGGGAGTTCATGCCTAAATACATAATCAAAATATAGAGTTAACATATAGGAAATCTTTTTATTTTTGGTCATTTACCTCATGTGGTATATCTGACCCTAGTACCCCAAGGTTTTTTGTTTGTTTGTTTAGTTTTTTAGTTGTTGCACCGTTATTACTTAGAATGTTTTTATTTAGAGAATCTCAAGCATACTCAGGCAGGATTAAAAAAAAAAGGCCAGGAGTTGTGGCACTAACTGAAGTGAGTAACCACCCAGTCAGTGAAATGTTCATTGTGTGAGCTTCCTGCAAGGCGAGGGTGGGTTTACTCCTCCCTTAGACTGGAAACAAAAACACTTTAGGATTTTTTTTTATTGCCAATATCCTTCCCAGGCTCCCACCATGGCATCCCACAATCCCTTTCTGTATCACTTCACTCCATTTTTTTTTTAATGAATCATTTTTTTCATGTCAGCTTCCATCTATTGGCCAAGAGCATATATTTGACTTGCTTAGACACAGGAGTTCTTAACCTGAAGATTGTGAACTTAAAAATATATATTCACATATATGTGTGGATAGATAGATAGATAGATGGATGATAGATGGATGGATAAATAGATAAGATAGATGATAGATAGATAGATAGATAGATAGAGAAAGAGAGATAGATGATTGCATTTCAATACTCTTGGTTTCCTTTGCATTTTGTTTTATGAATATAAAAGCACTCTGGAAAGGGGTCATGGAGATTTATCAGACAGAAAAACAGACAGACAAACAGACACACACCCAGAGCTAGGAATCCATGCTTTTGAAGCAGCCCAATAAAATGGAAAAAAAAAACCCTAAACTGACCACATTTCCACCCTGGTGAGCATTGAGGGGAAAGTATATTAAGGTGATTGTTTCACTTTGAGGGAGAGGAGTGAGTCACAGGAAAAGTTCTTTAAGTGGTCTATGTTAAGGAAAATGGAAAGGATTTAGAGCTAAAAAACAACCTTAAACGTCATCTAACCTAACTCCTCACATCTCATTTTATGGAAGACGACACTGTATTCTAGAGAACTGAGCTGGGATTTTAAACCCAGGCCCTCTGATTTAGCTGCACCAAAGGTGCCCTTCTGCCCTTCATTCTTTTTCTGAGAGCCAACACTGCTTTAGACAAAGGTTTAATAGTGTGGCTAATATTATAGAGCAAGTTCCTATGTGAAGAGCAGCCTTGCCTCTTACACTAGTACAGATACAGATCTGTTTTAGGGGGGTAGAGGTTATTCTGAGATGGAGAAGCTGCTGCCAGGAGCCTTAAAGAGGACAACCAATGTATCCTATGATTCACTGCTCTGAGGGAGAACCATAGAACCAGAGACTGTTAGTAATGGAAAGGGGCATGGGATATTTTCTATTCCAATCCACTGTGTTACTGTTATTGTGCAGTAGTTTTCAGTTGTGTCCAGCTCTTTGTGAGACCATCTGGGGTTTTCTTGGCAAGGATACTGAAGTATTTCTCTTTCTCCAGCTCATTTTACAAAAGAAGAAACTGAGGCAAATAGGGTTACAAAGCTTGCCCAGGGTCACACAGCTAGTAAATGGCCAAGTACAGATTTGAACTCAGGAAGATGAGTCTTCCTAACTCCAGGTACAACACTAACCACTGTCCTATCTAGCTGCCCCATGATTGTATAGTAGTGATGCCAGACACTCCGCTAAGCACTTTACGGATATTATCTCATTTGATCCTCACAATAACCCTAGGAAGTAGGTGACAGAATTATCTCCATTAATAGTATCCCTCCTTAGTCCTTTATGTGACCTCAAGCAGCTTTCAGAACAACCCAATACTTTCCTTACACAATCTACAACTTTAAGCAAAAAAAAAAAAAAAAAAAAAAAAAAAAAAAAAAAAAAACCAACAACCCCCCCCCCAAAAAAAAACAAGTAATCAGATTTTCCAGAGTTGCACTACTTTGCCAAAGAGACTAACTCAGTTCTCTTTCCTTCCCTCCTGAAACAGTCAGCTCAACCATTTTGGTATTATGGGACAACCTAACACCAATCCAGAGGTTCAATTCTCATGCATAGGCAGTCTCAGAGTGGGACAAGCTGGTGTCCTCACTAGGGTCAATGGCAGCAGCTGATCCCCTCCTGATCTTCAGATGAAATGCTCTACTTTCCTGAATGTAGAGGTGGTCATCTCTCTCTGAAGACCATCTCCCCCCCTTTCCTTCAAAGAGGGTTTAGGGTAACTGTGTCTCACTGTCCCCCTACTCTGGTTTTGCAATCAGAAGGTCTCTCTTGGTTTGGCATACTGACCTGCTGTCCCCCCAACCCCCAAATCAGTGGTAACCAACATACAAATGCCTTATGTCCTAATTCAGTACTTGAATAGCCTTGTGTATCTTTAGCACTCTTATTCTTTTCCTGAATGGGTTCGTTTTTCCTACTAATGACTCCAATTATTCTCTTCAGAGTTCTGGCAGGAGTTATAAATTGTTAATTTCTTTATCATCATCTTTTTTCAGGACCTCCCAACTTCAGACAGAGGTTCAAATCTAAAAAGTCCAGGCCTCTAGAAGCCTTTTCTCTCATCAGCAGGATGCATTGGCCCGTGGTCATCCTCACAGTGAAAAGGACATTGATGAGCCAAAGCTTGTGGGGAATTTAACCAGCTACTATAATGGTGGGTTGGGGTGCATTGATTTCTGGTCTTTATAAAGTCTAGTTGAGCTAATGTTGATTATTGACCTAAGCCCCTGTGTTTCAAACACCACTTCTGCTGAGCCCCCAAAATTTCTTAATTCGAGTTACCACCAACCTGGTAAATCAATAGAATTCTTTCATTACACACCAACTCTTCTGACATTGGTCTCCCTACAACTTGCTCAGAAATAGTCTTCCTCTGGAATAGCCTTCCCAGGGCACAATATGATCTGTGCTTTTGATATTGCTGGGGAGGGTGACTACTTGCTCTTTCTTGGCCCTAAGCAAACACTCCCTAGAAAAGAAGATACTTTTTCCATCCCTCTGGCCTTCTTTCCCTTCCTTTAAAGGACTCTTTACCTAGGCAAAGTGCCAGAATCTAGGAGCCAAGTAATTGGAGTCACTACAATGAATGCATCCATCCTAGCAAGCACATTATGGCTATGCTTTGGAATATGGAAGCCTCTAGCTACTCTTAGCCATCATCATAAAGTATTGACCACCACTGCAGGTCTAGTGTCACAGCAGCCCAGATCACAGACCTTGAAGGCCCTCTATTTCAATGGTTTTATTTAATAGATGGGAACTGAGACCCAGAAAGATTTAAGAGAATTGCCCAAAGTCACACAATTAATAAATGACAGGGTCAGGATTTGAATCCTGATCTTCTGACTTTCAATCGAATACTCTTTCCACTGGAACTTGCTTGCTAGCTACAAATGGAGAGAGACTGCAATCTCAAACTGTCCCCTTGATGAATTTGCACAAGGCCCTTCTGTATCCCTGATGGTTTTGCATAATCATCTTGGTCTTATGCCTATCCCATCCTTCCTGTCCCATGGTGTTTGAACAATACATTTTAGAAGGAGAGACCTCGAGAGAGTCAGATGAGGCTCTTTTTTTTTTTTTTTGGCAAAGCAACACAGCTCTGAGAAGTCTGATTATCCTGACAGTTTATGCCTCTCTATATGCCTGTGCATTGTGCATGTCTCTGGAAAAAGTCTTGTGTGCTGAGTTGTACTATAAACTTTCTCTTAGTCCTAGTCAACAAACATTTTTTATTAAGTACCTACTATGTGCCAGGCATCCCTGATCATAACTTAAACCATCTCTCTACTGTATGGTTATATCAATTAAAGCCACAAAGCTGCAGGAACAGGATGCCCTAGAGAGCTATCCTTTCAAGTTTTCATTCAAGTTCTTTTAAAATATCTATGTTTACACCTGACTTATGCCCTGACCAAAATGTCTCTCAGTTAGTAAATTTCATTGATATATGCTCTGAAGTTTGCACCTCGAGCATTCCTCTTTCAATAAAGATATCCACCGAACCAGGAAGGACTCTATTACTATGAAAAAAATTTAAAAACTTACTTCTTTGAAAAATTATTCAATTTAATGATTATTTTATTTTGGAATAAGAATCTTCCAAAACTCTTCTATAGCACTACAAAGCAGATTTCCCCTCCTTATAGAAAGGAGGGAGCTGTCCATGAACTTTGACAGCATTGCAGGACGCTTATACCTCCCTTCTCCATCAGAAGTAATGACCTATATAGAGTGATCTGCATCTACCCTTAACCCCAATTTCCACATAACTCCTCCTGACAGGGCCATCATTGGGTCTTTTTATTTTTTTAAACTCTTACCTTCTGTCCTAAAATCAATATGATGTATTGGTTCCAAGGCAGAAGAATGATGAAGGCTAGGCAACAATGGGGCTAAGAGATTTGCCCAGGGGTCTCGCATTTAGGAGTTCAGATTCAAACCCAGTACTTCTTATCTCTAGGGCTGGCTCTCTATCCATTGAGCCACCTTGTTGTCCCTCCCCATAGCTCTTAAGTGGGTTCATTAACCCCCAGAGACTTTTTTTCTAAACCTTTACCTTCTGTCCTAGAATCAATACAAGTATTAGTTTCAAGGCACTCAAGGGACTTGCCCAGGGACATACTGCTAGGATTTGAACGTAGGCTTGACTCCCTGATCTTCTAAGCCAGCAGGCTGCCCTTCTAGGAGACTCTTAAAGACTCCAAGTAGAGGGAAGGAAAGCTCATTCTCCATCATCCTAGGTTATGTGCCATGTTCCCATGAATACCAACTATCCTATAATGTAGGCATGTCAGAAAAATAAGGTACAGCAGTTATTGTCCAGGATGGAGCTCTAGTTGACTCCACAATGACACCGGGTTATCGGGGTCTAACCCTCAAGTGTCGTGGGAGCCTCAAGCTTATTTTTATGTGTTGTTTTTCTCCCCAATGAGATTATAAGTTCCTTCAAAGTAGGTACTATCCTTTTTTTGTACTTGTATCACCAATGCTTATAGCATGGAGGCTGGCAAATAGCAGGTGCTTAATAAATGCTTATTGAAAATAGCCTGAAAGAGATTTAAAAGCATATCTCCACAGGCTGGACCTTTCCCAGAGAAATACACAACATAGCCATCCAGTTCCCTCAGATCTGTGTTGTTCTGCCTCAAAGAAGCCCCTCTGACACCAGTCTAAACGCAAGTCCAGGGGTCTGTCCTCCCTTGACTTTTACTTATTTCTTATAGACCACCTTAGAATAAGAGGAACACTGGTGCCACCTTTGGGGCCATTAGTAACAACCTCTGCCTTCTTGCACCATCCATCACCCGCCATGTTTTCCTGATTCCAGCACACAGCCCTCTTAGACTAAGACTGAGGTATTTGAAGGTTAAGTACCCAGACCCAGCACAACAAGATTTCACTTTCAAGTGTGGAAAGCAAACTACAAAGTCCAGAGATAAATATTTTTAAAATGGAGATCTGCCTATATGCAGGAAATTCTGGATTCTGAAAAGAATATATAATTACATACTGTGCTTTTTAACTTCTTAACTAACTTGTGTTTGGTTTATGAAAATCCCAATGCCTATGTACATGAGGTCTGAAATATGAACCATCTTAATTACAAAAGATCAAACAGGCCTTGGAAAGTTAAAAAAAATAGATGAAAAATGTGACTTTGCTTCAAACACTTGGCTAATTCAGAAATGGCCTAGCAGATTGCATTTCCAGAAATATTCAGTTCTGAGTGGGAAACAAGGGTGAGAATATTCAGTCTACTGGGGGCTTTGGGAGATGCTCCTATAACCCCTAGAAAATTGGGTAAAGAAAATGAGGTGTCTTTTATACCACTGAGATATAATTGTGCAAACATGAATATCGTGTCATAATATTTTGGATAAAATTAAACAAGGCAAGTCATGGCAAATAACAGAGGGCAGGACTCCAAGTTTCAGACCCAATTTGTATATTAATTAAAATGGCTACCTTTTGTTTTAATAAATAAGATCTTTAAATGATTCTCCTCTCTGGAAAAAAATACTCTGGATTTAACTGCCCTGTCCTCTTCACTTTAAAAAAGACTAAAGTAAAATTCAAATAATATTAGAAAAAGGACCTATCACACTAATAAAATAATGATCCAGAAGAAACAGAAAAACCATGGCAAGCAGGTATAGCCACCCACTGCTCATATGTTTACTACCCACATACGGGTAGCAGATTAAATTACTTTTCTCTGGTTGGC
This sequence comes from Monodelphis domestica, assembly GCF_027887165.1. Classification (NCBI taxonomy): domain Eukaryota; kingdom Metazoa; phylum Chordata; class Mammalia; order Didelphimorphia; family Didelphidae; genus Monodelphis; species Monodelphis domestica. The sequence goes on along the minus strand of NC_077233.1, from coordinate 206,049,463 downwards.
CTCTTCCCCAAATAGTGTGATTGGGTGAGAAATTGATTTTCAAAGCAAACTTTACAAATAACAATAATGACAATTATTGACATGATGTAATATTTGTAAGTTTACAAATGGCTTCCTGTATGTTATTTAATTTAAACCTCCCAACAATCCTGAGGGCCAGGCACTATAAGTGTTGTTCATCCCATCCTTTCAGAGGAGGAGAGCCAGACTCAGAGAAATGAGGCAACGTGTTCATGGCCATAGAGAAAGTGAATACCCGGGAGGAGATTTGATCCAGGTCTTCCTAGGAAGAAGAAAAGGCCTAGATTTGGAGTCAGAGAAACTGGGTTGAAATCCATCATCATCATCATCATTATCATAGCTAACATTTATATAGTTCTTACTATGTGCCAGGCATTATACTACATCTTTACAAAGATTCTCTCACAGCTCTGGGAGGTGCTTTTATTACCCCCATTTTACCAATGAGGAAACAGAGGTAAACAGAGATTAAGTGATTTTATCCAAGCTAGTAAATGTCTGAGACTGAATTTAAATTCAGGTATTCCTGACTCCAGACCTGGTGCTCTGTCCAGTGTACCACTTGAGTTGCTGACTGTGTTGTTGGCCAAGTCACTTAATTTCTGTGGGCCCAAATATGCACATTTGTAAAGTAAAGATATTAAGATAGCACGGCTCTTTCTAGCTCTCAATCCAAGGTCCTAGCGCTAGGAAGTAACATATAAGATCTCCTTAGGCTCGAAATCCATGACCTTCTATTCTATAGTTCCTCTTAGAAGTTAGCCGCCAATAATTAGCTTTTCTTCTTCATATCCTTCTTCCTCCCCACTTCCATCCTTGCTCCCCCTGCAGAATGTTGTGAGATGTTGCATTAATCCCTTAACCTATTCTTGAAGCGATGCATGAGGAACCAGGAAATTCTTCTTGCTAGGCTTTACCATGGATGTTTGGCGGTGCTATTTACAGAGAAGGAGAGAGAGGCCAGGCACAGGAGACACAAATGCTCTCTCTGCACAAGGGATGACAATGTGTCAGACAGTAGCTTTTCAGAGTGCCTGGATCCCCCCCAAGCAGCAAGCGATCCTCCAGGTTTAAAAACCTGGTGGTTTAAACCAAATACTGACAATCACATGATGGTGGAGATTTTTATACATATTTCATTCTCAGAGATGTCAAACTAAACCAGGGTCCCCTGTGTTAATGTGAGGCTTGCCATAAGGACCTTGCATGGAGCCCCACTTTTGTCATTTTCACTCACAAAAGCAGCAACAGACATCTTTCCCTTAAAGATAAAGACACAATGTAAGATGGTGATCTTTTGTGCCCCAGTCCCAAAAGGGCATACTGAGGGTTAGAATCAAAATAAATTTCCGTAAGGACCGGTCTCTGTAGACAACTCAAGGGCTCCATAATTTAGATGGCATGAAGTTAAAATCAAAGTACTGGTGAGCCCTCACCTGACTAGTAAGCCAAGACCCTAGATAAGACATAATACAGTTGAGCTCCTGAAATGTTAGACTGCCCTGAGGCTATTATCTCTTACATATGACATTACCAATGAAAAATGCAGAAGCTTTGACTCCTGGTCCCCATCCAACAGGTTCTTCTTACCTTTGGTTCCATTGAAATGAAGCTGTGGGTTCCTCGACTTGAAAGAACAGACCTTTTAATTGTCCTGCTATGGTAAAAGTGATAGTAATCTTTCAGTGCGCCGATCTGTAAATGGGAAGGAGAGAGAGAAAGAACAAGAGTTAAAGGGAGAATTTTAGTTTATGAAAATAATTTTCTGCCCCCACCATTTAAAAAAGTCATATAAATTATGCAATTCCCTGCTATGCTGACATGTTACTTGAACCTTGGTGATCACCTTTCAAAAGAAGGACATCCGATATGAAATGGATGGAGTGTGTGTCCTTGAGGTAGGAACTAGGCACAACCCAAGATTATAATGGAGTAGCTTAGCTTGCCTGTATCTCCCTTTTTTAATGTTTAATTTATATGCAGCATTTTAAGTAATTCCATATCAATCTATATGCATACTGTCTTCATGTAGGAAGTCTAAAAATCATCAAATGGCTATATGGTTATTAAAAAACATTCCATCTCTCTTACTTACAGAAATGGACTGTAAAACCCTATTGTAAGATTATTTCTATCATTAACTTCACCAAAAAGAAGTCCTAGGCAACAGACCATTCCCAAAGAAAATGTCGCTCTGAATTTGTTTCCTACCTTCAGACAGCAGAATCTGTTATTATAGTGTTTATTCCTTTAATGAGCTCAGAAAGGATGTGGAGAGAGGTTGGGGGGGGGGGAAGGAAATGAGACCTATTCATCCAACTTGCCTGTTAATCTGGTTCTATAACATTACTCTTGTGCCCTTTAATCTGATGCCATCCCTACCTATCTCAGCCATCTCATTTTCAAGATCTTAACAAAGTTAGAATTCTAAAGGCTATTTAATAAAGGCTTGCAAATAAGAACAGTGTACCCTTAAAAACAAAACAAAAATAGATCAACTTTCAGTCCTCTATAGAAGACTGAAGGCAGCTAGCTGGTGTGTTAGAAAGGAGACTGAACAAGGAGTCAGGGAACTTGATTCTATTCCCCAATTCTGTTTCTACCTTGTCCACTTAGGACTTTGGATAAAGTGATGGCCATACCACTACTTTAAAAATGTATAGCACACTCTACTATTTTCAAAGTGCTTTCATATGCATTATTTCACTGGATCCTCATTTCAAGCTAATGATATGAGCTGCAAGTCATGGATTTTCCCCCCAATTCTAGGCAAGAAGTTTATTCCCAAAACATAACCTCCCTGAGATTATATTTTTTTTAGTCAAATTAACTCATACAGACCATCAACTAAAGCAGGAGTGATCTATGTTGGTAGAAAAACTGACAACACCAAAGGAAACACAAATCTTTCAAGTGTAGATGGAAAAAAATGTGACAGCACAGGGAGGTCCTGTGACTCGTCCAAATTTACACAGCTAATTAGTGATGAAAAAGGATTAGAAATAGATGAGTGTGCTAAAGCTAGCTCTAATTTGCTTGGTAGAGCCAATTGTTAAATATTCAGTGTGAGCATTAACTGAGAAATCGACAATCAAAACTGATTTTCTTTTTATGTTGGTTATATAGCCTTAAGAAAGACTAAACTTTAAAGTGTGTCCAAACACCTTCTCCTCCCCCTTCTCATCCCACAACATGGTTGTTAAATACTTATCAGCACACTCCTGATTAGAACCCATATCTTTTGAGTTCCGACACTCTTAGCTTTATACTAGGTGGTCTCTTTAAGAGGCAAGTCAGTTAACCTCTGCTGTTCTCAGATTTCTTTTCTGTAAAATGAGAAGACTTGGGGGTTCATTGTTTTCCCCTCCCAGCACTGACAGGGAAATTTATTCTTGACTTTGGACAGAAAAGCTAGTTGAGCTATTAAACATGTCTGAATGAAATGTCCAAAAAGGAGGGAGTAATAGCAACTTAAACATCTAATCTTAATGATCTTTGGCACTGAAACAACAGCAACCAATAAAGACATCTATGCAAGTATCCCATAGTGTATTTCAATGAGGGATTTATTGGCCAGTGCTGAGATTCCAAAGCACTAAGTAGATTTAGAGAACATCTCCATAATCCTTTAAACTATCTTCAAAACTATGAGCTGACTATGGGTTCAATCTAATAGATTTTGTGAAGAGTTCATGATTGTTTGTTGGGAATAGGAAAAAAGGAAAGATGAAAGTACTATTATAATAGTGAACCTATAATGGAGAGAGGAGTCCTCTGTTCTTCCTCATGATAAAATAAAAACTGAAGTTTCCTTTGAGAATGGAAACATTATAAAAACATTTCGTATGCAAATGAGACATCTAAAATCTATACTCTGACTTATCTAAAGACTGCAGATACACTTAAATTCTGATTTATGCTCTTACAAATAATGCTTTTTCAATCAATCAATAAGTACTTATCAGGGATAGCTAGGTGACTCAGTGAATAGTCAAGTCAGGAGACAGGAGAGCCTGGGTTCAAATCTGGCCTCAGACACTTCCTAGCTTTATGACCCTGGGCAAGTCGCTTAACTCCAATTTCTCAGCCGTTATTTTGCTCCTCTGGCTTGGAAGCAGTGGACAGTATTGATTCTAAGACAGAAAGAAAGGGTAAAAAGAAGGGATCTATCAATTACAGAGATAGAATTGACATGTTACAGTAATTGAATAGATATGAAGAAAAAGATGAAGAAGAGGGAAGAGTTCAATTATCACCAAAAGTTTTGTTATCACCAAAACTTAGCAACATGGTATTCGCTGGTCCTGTTGACAGAAATAGTGAAGTTGGGGGGGAAGGGAAAGAGGAAGAAGAGGTTTCATGGGGACATAATATATTTGACTGACAACTCATTGAATTTGAAAAGCCATGTGGTGTGGTGAAAAGCATTGGTAGATTTGTGTTCAAGTCTATTACCTGCCTGATCTCAGACAAATTATTTGACCTTTAGAGGTCCAATTTCCTCATTTGAAAAGTAAGGGGATTGAACTAGATGGTCTTTGAATTCCCTTCTGCTTTGAGATCTAAAATCCTATGAGCTTTTTAAATATGGTGGTAATCCAGGAAGAAATATTATTTTTTAAAAACATTTATTTATTTATTTGTTTGTTTTTTTATATTAAAGTTCCTAGGTATCTTTCTCCCTCCCTTATCACCCTGCACTAGAGAAAGTATCATTTGACAAAAAATATAAATGTATATATAAAACCACGTCATGCAGGTTTCTATTTATCAGTTCTTTTTCTAGAGGTGAACATTCAGTTATTCCTCAAACAACACTTCTGTTCCTGTATTTAATGTTCTCTTGGTTCTACTCATTTCACTCTCCATAATTTTATGTAGGTCTTTCCATATTAAAAAAATTAATCAGCTCATCATTTTTTAAACCCTTGTCTTCCATCTTAGAATCAATATTGAATGTTGGTTTCAAGACAGAAGAGTGACAAGAGCAAGGAGATTGGAGTTGTGACTTGGCCAGGAAGTGTCTAAGGCCATATTTCAACCCAGGACTTCTTTTCCGGAGGCCTGGCTCTCTAAACACTGAGTCACCTATTTGAACCCTGCTCGTCATTTCTTACCACTCAGTAGCATTCCATCACAACCATATGCACAACTTATTTAGCAATTCTGCAATTGATGGGCATCCTTGAAGTCTCTAGCTCTTTGCCACCACAAAGAGAACTATCTTAGCCCATTTTGGTTCTTTTCCTTTTTCTCTGATCCTCTAGGACAGCATTAGCAAATGTTTTCAAGTTTGCATGTCCAAATTACAACTTCAAGCTGCCTGTAAGCCCCCAGCATTACTTCAGAGTGGAGGGAGGAAGAGCCTACTTTGGGTGGCTGGACAGAGGGGGGCAGAGCATGCAAAAAATGTCCTCGAGTACTGGGAAGAGGGAGAACGGAGCAGGTCCCTCGCCTAGCACCAGTGCCAATACTTTGCAAGCGCTGCTCTAGGGGAAAGACCTAATAGCAGTGTTTTGGGGTCAGAGAGTAAACACAGGCTTATAACTCTTTGGGCATAATTCCAGATTGCTCTCCAAAATGGTTCTACCAAGAGTGTATTAGCACTCCCATTTTTCCACATCCCCTCCAACATTTGTCATTTTGCCCTGTACATTTTAGCTAATATGATCAGTGTAAGATAGGGAAGAAATATTCTATAAGCAGTAAGAAATATTGCTCTGGAGTGTGGGAGAGAGACCAGGTCAATAACCACAGTTTGGGGGCATATGTCTAATAGGTACAAAGGAAGCCCTGGGCATGGATGTGACTGCCAAGAACAAGCTCAAAGAGAGAAATGAACCGAGGCCAGAACTTTGGGAGCCACAGAACCTTGAAAGTGCCAGCTTAAAGAGTTTGTTAAAGGATGAGGAAAAAATAAAGGAAACGGAGGAGGTGTTAAAAAGAGAGAGAAAAAGAAACAGGAGATCATCACATCCCTGGAGCTGACAGGGGAGAAAATCTCTTAGCTGCAGATCACAGGATCATAAGGATGGTGTCAGAAAGAGTCTTAGAAGGCCAACTCCTCCAACTCCTTCCTTTTACAAATGAGGAAACAAAGGCCCAGAGAGGCTCAGAAATGAGCCCAAGGTTACAAGGCTAATAAGTGGCAGGCACAGAATATGAATTCAAGACTTCTGCAGATTTGGATCATATGACACTTCACATTTTTGACTCTTGATTCCCCTCTCGGCTCAGTTTCTGACTCTGAAGACTCCACCACCATGACTCAGCTGCCTCCTTACTTTGGAGCATCCCTCTACCATGCTGGCTCCATTATCCCATTGGTGACATCCTCCTGGGGTCTCCATTTGGGGGATGGAACCAGGCCAGTCTTTCTGCATTCCCCTCCTAGTTCTGTTTCTGATTCTTTAGATTTCCATGCTCTACCCTCCACCAGGACCTTCCCCAATCACTTTCAGCTCTCTTGAATCTCTTGTCTTCCCCTATTAGAGTATGAGCTCCTTGAGGGCAGGAAAGGAGTTTCTTTTTTGCTTGTATTCATATTCCTAGCACTGAGTAGAATGCCTGGCATACAGTAAGGGCTTAGTCAGTGCTTGTTATCTTTCCTTGCCTTCATATTGTCACTAGATCATATAGAGATAGTCTATCCATGAGATCCTCAAAATCAAAATCATTTTTTTTCTCTTTTCTAAAACCCTTACCTTCTCCCTTAGTATCAATTCTAAGACAGAAGAATAACAAGAGCTGGCAATTGGGGTTAAGTGACTTGCTCAAGGTCACACAGCTAGGAAGTCAAAATCATTTTTCAACTGGGAATGGGAATCTGAAAGTCTGGTAGGCTGCTGATGCTGCCTATTGGCCAGAAGATCTCTTTCAATGAACCTTTAGGAAGTTAGCAACTAAGGTTGGACAAGGAGCAGTATCTAATTGTTCAACTGCTCTACCCAAATAAAGGAGACAGTTATTCCTATTCCAATAATTTTTTTTTCTAAAGCCAATTCACCTCTCTTACCCCTTTAATATATGTGTTCCCTAAGGGCAAGAGTTATTTATATCTTTTAATATTCATTCAACTGCCCCTACCTACCTACCTACCACTCCTTGGCCATTTACTAAAAACTAAGAGAAAAAATGTTGTAACATATGTAAAGAGTTGTTCCAAAGAAAGGCATTGTATGAAAACATAGCTCAGTAACATTATCTGTAGCCCAGCATTCTATCTGCCTCCTCTGCAGTTGGGCAAAACAAATGATGCCTCTATTTATATGCTGCACAACAGTATCCAGAACTAAAACAAGAAACACTCTATAACCAACACAGAAACATTTTCTAAATAAAACAGGAACTCTATGAGTAGATGAAGCACAAAAAATCAATAAAAGATAGATCAAAACACAACTATTTCCTCAATGCTACATAAATAAAGAGAATGATTCCCTCCATGCTGTGCCCTCAAACTCCTCTTCACAAACACACATATGCATAAATACTCCTTACATCTACAATACACAAAGCCCCTGCCAGGAAATACTGCAAGATCTTCTCCCCTTTTCCTCCCTGAAAACCACTACCTAATTAGATGTAATTAGGTGCCTCCTCATTACCCTATTTACCCCAGCCTATGGAAAATTCAGAAAAGCATTCATAAGTTAATTCATACACAAATGTAAATAATGGATGAGGTCTAAAGTTAATCTCACTCTCACCTAGACTTTGACTGGGAGAAAAGACATAATAATGTAGTTGATTTTATATGACATTATACACATATGAACATATGTGTGTACAGAATGAAAATAACAATGGCTAGTATTTAAATATCACCTCAATTTTTACTAAATATTTTATTTCTATTGATTCACTTCATTCTCACAACAAACCTGAAAGGAAGATTCCATTATTATTCCTATTTTACAGATAAGGAAACTGAGGCACAGAGGCATGAAGTGTCTAGTCAGTGTTGAACACAAGCTCTTAAACTCAGGTCTTCCTGACATCAAGTCCTTTTCTCTATTCACTGCATCTCCTTCTGTTGGTGTTGCTGTACAGTGATTCATTCATATCCATCTCTTTGTGACTCCATGGACTCCATCATGCCAGTATTGTCCTTGGAATTTTCTTGGAAAAGATGCTGGAGTGGCTTGCCACTTCCTTGCAAACAGAAGCTAAGTGCGACTTACTGAGGTCATATGGCTAGGAAGTATGTGAGGCAGAATTGGAACTCAGGTCTTCCTGACTCCTACTCCAGTTCTCTAACCACTACATCACATCTGCCTGTAATCTACATTCATATCTATATATTTGTGCTTCATCCTTGTAAGATAAACCATAGAGGACTGAATGGAGGATCAAACAGTAAGTGAGTTGTCCATGGTCCCACAGCTAAGAAGTGGTTGACATTGACTCAAAAACCCAGGTCTTCTTGACCAAATCCAATATGTTATCTACTCTAGTACACTGACTCTCAATCCAAAAGAATGGCTCTGCAGGGATGGAAACTGAGGAATCAGAGGTGCTGGCGATGTAGGTGGTCTGGCAAAACCAGGGATCTTCTCCAGTCCCCCTGCAATCAGACTCTATACATCCTAAATCATACACTATCTCCTTCCGTCTCTCTCTGGGTCTGTCTGTCTCTTGCTTTCTCTATGCTTCTCCCTCTCCTCCATCTCTCTCCCTCTCTTCTTCCTTCTCTCTCACTCTCCTTTTCTCTTTCTTTACACAAACACACACACACACACACACACACACACACACACACACACACACACACACACACCCCTTCCACCTTCCTTCCACCTTATGAAGAGTTAAAGCACCCCCTGAGCTCTTGGCCCTTCGGATTCATGTCGGCTCATGCAATACGACTACTTCTGCTTTACTGTTTTCTGCCCTTTCAAACATAATCTTTTCTACCTTACATCATGTCACCTCGAAGACAAAGATCACTAACAGTAGCTCCAAAGCTTGGTCTCTTTTTTCTATAACTATCTTGCCTCTCTCATTCTGTTTCCTTTTGTCTTTAAAGCAACTGTAAGGCTAGAAAACTAAAGTCTTTTTTTTTTTTCATTAAAAAACATAGCTACAGAGAATATCCTCATGCAAGAGAATACTCTCAAAAGGAATTCTAACCTTCATGCTTCCAATAATATAGGTTGAAGAAGAAAAGAGCCAATTTATTAAAGACCCTCTGTTCTGGTGCCATTACTTACTACTTCCTTCTGTTTTTCCCCCTTCTTTCCCAATGTCTCCCCACTTTCTTGCCTTGAGAATTCAATCACTTCTATCCACCAATTTGCTTCCCATAGAAAAAATGTGAAATAGGCAAGCATCAGAAAAAATAGGCAGATATCTATCAATGGATTCTACCTACCCCAAACTTTTAGATATATCTTAGAATAGAACCATGGTAAATCAAAAGTGCTTTGAATTATGGGTCTCTTCTTCCTCAAGGCTAGCAGTTAGATTATGGGGTATCCCCAGGGTGTTGACATCTGAGGAGTAGAGGGGGAAGTCACACCTTCTCCCTCGCCTTGTAGACCTTCCTCAAGTGCCTACCACCCCCATACCTCTCCGTGCCTGCCAAAGAATCCTGGGCACCATTCTGAAGGCACTTCTCTTCTAGGAACTCTTACTTTCAAAACCCTCTTCTTGATTTGATTACAGTTATGATGCCATTGCCTTTTCTGCTGCTGCTGCTGCCACAATTTTAAATTATTTATCATTATATATCATTAATTTTCTCCCAAGAGCCACTACGACTGTTTACAAAACTGCTCCTTCCTAATCACATTGGCACAGAAACATGGTGGAAGAGCAGATCACCAGCCCAAAGCAAATAACTACCAGAGCTTGACTTCAGGCTTTCACAGTTACCAGCGAAGTTCTCTCTACTTGATTATAATTTCTGCTCTTAGGTCTGACATATAAACTATTCTCCTAGATGACATATTCCACAACACTTCCCCAACTTGGAACTCAACTATCTGGTAGCCTCAAAAGAGAAACAATCATAGGAGACCCTGCTAAGCAATTCCCAGGGAACTGACACCATATTTACATGCTTCAATCAGCCCTAGAGGAGATATCTGGTCATGTATGTGATTTTATCATACTACCAACATATAAAGGTGGAAAGGAAATAATCTCTTTGCACTGAAGTAAATTAGTCACATTGTCTTAAGGTCAAATGCAAAAAGATGGGCTTCTTACTAATAATTATGAGGCCAAATTCATTTTTTGAGGTCTTCAGAGAAAATATGTAAATTCTGGGACAAAACCCATTCTTATAACACTGGTTAAAAGAGCACTACAAAGTGACATACATGTTAGGTCCAGGGCAAGACCTGTTATCTTTCCATCCATCTTTCTTCCCATTCCAGAGTTCTGTGACAATTTCCTTCAGGTTAAATCATGAAGCATGGGTGGGCCTGACTCTGCCACAGTCAATCAAAATAGAGACATCTACCCATCTTGAATGAGAAACAGCTGGAAGCACAGGAAGGTCAATCACTATCTTTTAGGTCTATATAACACCCAGAATATTTTAGAATCACTGCTTTCAAAGACGAACGAAATGCCAGTATTTGAATCTAACCATATACCTGAATAAAAATTCTGTTTAAAATGCTTAATAATTTGCCCCCTCACCTTTCTTCTCCCTCTTCATCAGAGGGAAGGCACTATAGCCCAAGGCTGCCCATTTCTCTTCCCGATAGCTCTAAGTGTTAGGAAGAGTTTATTGTACTCTATAAACCTAACTTTTCCTCATGGCAATTTCTATCCATTGCTCCAGGCTCTGAATCCTGGGTCCTAATGGTTTAATAAATCTAATCTTTGCACATGACAGCCTTTCAGGCATTTAAAGAGAGCTCACCCCATTGATCCTCACTTCTCTGTGACAAAAACCCCACTTCATTCAAATGTTCATCCTCTGCCACGAACTGGAAGCCACTGACACTCCTGGTGGCTCCCTTCTAAATAGTAAATTTTAACAGTTAATTCTCAATTATATGTTCTATAATATAGGAAAGAAATGCATGGGTAATGCAAAATATCATGCTACCAAAACTCATTTATATTTAGCTTTGGAATAAAGGCAGAAAATTGTGATCAGAAATGCACATATGCCATCAAATGCTCATCCTCTTTGTGACTGATTCGAAACCTCATGAATCACCTGAAAATAGTTCATTTAAATAATGGTGGGGGAAAGTCCAAGTCACTTTGGTTAAACCCAAAATTAAATAATCCATTCTAAAGTACTCCTGCTTTGACTATAAATGCTATCAAAGCATGTAATAAATGCACAACCCATTCATTTAGTTGAAGGAACTGAAAACATTGAAAATCAAGTAGAACTCCATAAAAATGCTAGTGTCAAGAGATAAAAGTAATACCCACGTCAAAGGCTTTCTGTGTGATAATCAGAGAGATGCAGAGTTATCTCTGAAGTTAGCAACAGCAAAACGTGTGGTTGAGTGAAAAGATTTATAATGCATTTTTGAAATGCATAGATCTATAGAATTTTAGAGTTTTGAGAAACCACAAAGGGGGATCGTCTAATCTATGTCCTCATGGAATTCAGGAATCTGCAATACAAAATTCCTAACAGATGACCATCTGGCCTTTCCTTGAACATTTCCAGAAAAGTGATCACTCTGAAAAACAGACCATTCCATTTGGGGATACCTTTGGTTGCTAGAAAGGCTTTCTTTATATTGAGTAAAAATCTATTCTGCTAAGTTCAGTAGAGCACCATAAGCTCATAGATTTAGATTTGGAAGGAACCTCAGATGACATCTGATCCAATTCCCTCATATTAAATATGAAGAAATCAAAGGTCAGAATAATGAAGTAACTTGCTCAAGGCCACACAGATAATAAGTGCCTTCTTCCTGGAACCTACTTAGCATATGTTTTGTATTTAATTATTCATGTCTGTACAAATACATATGTAATATAAACATATATGTTTTATTATAAATATACAATAATAGATATAACAAATTATAAGAGATAAATAATATAAATATACCTTAATAATGTTCAATAACACAATACTAATTTTTTAAATTAAAGTAGATTTTAATAAAATATTAATACATATATGATTATATAATATGATATTCAATGTCATATGATATAATGCATTATATATTATTAAAATAATTAAATTATATATAACATAAATATAAAAATTTTAAAATAATATAAGTATTTGAAAAATCTTCCAAATATATAATCCAAATATGTGTTAGGCAGCAGCTAGTCTATATCTCCTTATACTACTGTATAGCAGTTCTTAAACTTTTTGTTCTCTTTTTGTCCCTTTACATTCTTAAATATTATTGAAGATCACCATAGGGCTTTTGTTCATGTGAGTTAGAACTGGGTATTTGTCATATTAAAAATTAAAATGACCTAATATTATTATGAAAATAGTTTTGAACTTGCAGAAGCCCTGAAAAAGTCTTGGGTCCCCTGACCACATTTGGAGAATTGCACATATAGTTTATAGAAAGTTGGCCAAGGATCTGGGAAGTTTTAAGTCCAAATCTTAACTTTAATGGGGCAGTGAGGTGGTGCAGTGGATATTGTGCTGGTCCTGGAATCAGGAAGACCTGACTGCAAATGTGGCCTTAGAAATATACTAGATTGTGACCCTGGTCAACTCTCTTAACCTTTTTTGCCTCAGTTTCTTCATCTGTAAAATGAACTGGCACAGAAAACAAATAAATCATGTCAGTGTCTTTGTAAAGATGCCAGATGGAGTCACAAAGAGTCAGACACAACTGAAACAAATATTTCCTACAAGTTCCTGGGTAGGTCACTTAACCACTGAGTGTTCTAGTCGATTCTCCAAAACCATCAGTTACAGGGAAGGCTATAATCTGCATTGATAAAAGGATTTCCCTCACCTGGGAGTTGTTTATAACCAATGAAAGGACAGCTTCAATCTCTGTCCTTACCCTATGTGCATGTTATTTCTCCCCAATAGGACATAATTAGCTCACAAATTTGATAGCACTGGCTACATGCCAGTTACTCAGCTAAATAATTTACAAATATCTCACTTGATCTTCACAACAATGCTGGGGGATGAGCGCCATTATTATCCCCATTTTAAAGAGTAGAGGAAAATGAGGTAGATAGAGGTTAAATGATTTGCCTAGGGCCACACAGCTAGTCAATATCTGAGGCTGGATTTAAAACCAGGATTTCCTCACTCCAGGTTCAGCACTCTATCCCCTGAGCTATCTAGTTGCTTATCAAGGGTGGGAATGATTTCATTTTTGCCTTTGTGTCCCAATTACCTATGTCCCTAGCATTTTACATCCCTAGCACTCCAACAGAGATATAGTAGCTTCTCAATAAATACTTATTCACAAAAACAGAGATGAAGCCTTGGACAGGAGCTTTGAGCTCACTTAATCCAATTCCCTCATCAGAAATTAAGTCATTTGCTCAAATTGACTGAAGGCAGTAAATGGAAGACAGGGTATAGACTTGGGTCCTCTGACTCCAAATGTTCCCTGTACCATGCTGACTCTCTTGTTGAATTGAGAGGCAGACCTAGAATTCAAACCCAATTTTGCTATGAATTCAGTTTTCCTTCCACTATTCCATAGAGCCTGCTTGGAACAAAAGAGGGCAAGTTTTATCCCTTTTCCACAAAACAGCCCTTTGAAACATTGAAGACTCACATAACCTCTTCTCTGGGGCAGACATGTCTTCTTTCAACTGATCTTTGTAGATTGTGGTTGTAAATTTTAACACTCTTTGCTACTATACAACATTTCAATATTGATCTATTGACAGTAAACTAATCTCATCATTAATTTATTATTTTAACAAAGACAATAAATTAGTCTTTGCAGCTCAGAGCAACTTTGAGTATTTGGTTAAGGCATAGTATTTGAAATATATCTTTTCATATTAAAAATAATCTAAAAGTCTATTTCATTGGGGGGCCTCTAATTATCCAAAAACTTCTGTTTTGTTCATTTTCCTCCATCCACATCCCAGATGTGACCAGAGAAAGTTTAGGGACACTCAGGTGTGCTTCTACAACCTGCAGTGAACATTACCCTGAGTCCTTTCCCAGGAAACATGTCTTCCCTCAGTAGGAGAGCCCATGGCAGAGCTCATCCCAAGATGGTCTGGTCTACATGGCCCAAGCTCTAGGCAAGGATGAACTTCATAAATTTCCAACTTCCAAATATCCAACAGATATAAACTGTGGCATGATGCATGAGTGTGTGGGGTTGGGGTAGAACACTGTAGACATGGGTTCAAACTATGCCTTAGACATTTGCTAGCTGGGTCATCCTGGGCATTTGACATCTCTAGGTTTTAGTTTCCTCATCTATAAAAGGAGGGGATGAACTTCATAAAGCTATACCCCTGTGGTTCTAATTAACAGGAAAAATGAGGCAGTAGAGAATATTAATTTGGGGCAAAATGCCCAACAATGATTAGGGAAATCTCAGACGCACAGGATTTTGTGGCATTTGATGTCTCTTTTTAAGCTTCTATATGAAAAGGGACTTGGGGGTCAGGTCCTTGGCTACATCTCTCTCTCTCTAGAGCATGGCCAAGAAAGTGAATAAAATGTATTGTATGTACAACATGGGGATAGCTAGGTGGCGTAGTGGACAGAGCACCAGATCTGGAGTGAGATCTGACTTTTAATTCAGCCAAAGACACTATTTAGCTGTGTGATCCTGGAGAAGTCGCTTAACCCTGTTTGCCTCAGTTCTCTCATCTGTAAAATGAGCTGGAGAAGGAAATGGAAAATTGCTCTGCCAAGAAAAGCCCACATGGGGTCCTGAGGAGTCAGACGTGATTGAAATGACCAAACAACAATGCATCGGTGATATAGCTCTATGACAATATCCAATCATTGGCTTAGATTCCTACAAGCCTGTTCAATGTGTAGTAAAGTAAAGTAGATATGCCCCTAATGTCTCTTTCTACTGGGAAATGGGTTTCAGTAGGGCCAGAGAGCAGAAATGAGTTTCTGGAAATTATAATTATAAAATATCATATAATGCAATATCATATCATATCATATGATATAACATAATATAATATAACATAACAACATGATATGATATGATATAATATGACATAACATAACATAATATAATTAATATAATATAATAATAATAATAGCTTGTGTTTTAAGATTTACAAAATGCTTTACCAACATCCCCACAACAATCAGGGAAATTAGGTGCTATTATTATCCCAATTTTATAACTAAAGAAACTACAGAAGATGGGGTGAAGTGACTTGTCCAAGGTCACACATTTATTAAGTATCTGAGGCTGGATTTTTAATTCTAACTCCCAAATACAGCATTCCATCCACTTAATGGATGGAACTTTATAGACCTGGTCTCATTTGCTTTGCCTCAGTCTTTATCACACTCACTGTAAACCACCAGGGTTCTGTTCTTTAAAGAGATCCACTTGGTTTTCATTTTCTAGCTGAAGCCTTTCTCCCCTAGGGGATAAGGATGCCGGGTTTCCTCCCCAGGATCTCAACAGCAGAACCCAGAGGACTCTCTCCTTCTCCTTCTGGTCCACCCACACTAGAACAACTAAAGGTCAAAGACTGAAAGGCTTATCATTCTTTCTAAATGGGAGCAGACATCACCATTCCATCACAACTTGGCCTTCTGTTTTCTTACTGGCAGGGACGCTTGTCCCTGGTTCTTGTTTGTCTCAGCTCTTTCTCAGTCTCCTGACATCACATACATTTGTTTCTTTCACTGTTCTGGCCTTGCTTGGATTATGCAAGACATTCCCACATGGCGGCCCCTGACAAAGCCCCGTATTGATAGCTTTCTTGACAACTCTGCACTATGATTAGAGGCTCCCAATGTTTGTCTTTTGCACAAAAGTGTCCTGATTCATGGGGTCCAAGCCTCACTGCAGGGTGGAGCCTTAGCCTGGCTCCCTACCAAGCTCGGGGCTGAGGCTGGACATGGGAGCTGGGGGACAGGGCTGGAGGGGTTGGGGAGAGAGATGGAGGGAATGTGGTGGAAGGAGGGAGAGTCCACCTGGAATTGCAGAGGGATAGAATTGGCGCATCGCTACAAAGATAAAGGCATTCCTAGAGATCAGCCAATGCCTTTAAGAAAAGGGAGAAGTCTGTGGGTTGGGGGAACAGAGAGAAGGTTCATGAGTCAGCAAACAATGACTGATAAGGGCTCACATGAATTCCAGGTACAGGTTCGAAGTCAAAGGCTAATATCAGGAAGAAATGTATAACAGGGTCAAAAGGTAAGAAAGCAATTTCCCGCAGGGTCACTGAGGGAAGACTGAACACTTCCTGATAGGTGGTTTGTTGTTCAGTCCCCTCAGTTATATCTGACTCTTCCCAAGCCTTTGTGGGGTTTTCTTGGCAAAGATATTGGACTGGTTTGCCATTTCCTTCTCCAACTCATTTTACAAATGAGGAAACTGAGGCAAACCAGGTGAAGTGGCTTGCCTAGGGTCACACAGCTAGGAAATGTCTGAGACCAGATTTGAACTCAGGAAAATGAGTCTTACCAGCACTTTATTCACTGAGCCACTTTGTGGTCATGATATGTGTTTTCTATACCCATTATTCTGCTGGTTTTCATATTCTGGATGCATCAAATTTTTCAATGTCCCTCCTAGACTGTTCCCAGAACAAGATTCTAAATGTGGTCAGATCACAGCAGAATACAGTGGAAATCTTACTTCCATTGATCTGAGCACTATATTTAATGTATCCCAAAATTTGTATAAATGATTTTATATGCCCTATTGGCTCATTTTAAGTTTAGTTGATTAAATACCCCTAAAACTCTTCCCCACAATCCCAAGCTTTCTTCATCCTTTAAGACTGATTTTTCAAAAACTTCACTGAAAAACAACTGTTATGGTAGAAAAATGACTGGATGTGGAGTGAGAGGATTCATTTTCCAAACCAGTCTCTGTCATTTATTATCTGTTTGACCTTGGGGAAGTCATTTAACCTCAAGGTTCACATAAAAAATGAAGCATTTATTTAATTAATTTATTTAAACTTTTCCCTTATGTTTTAGATTCAATACTGTGTTGATTCTAAGGCAGAAGAGCAGTAAGGACTAGGCAATGGGGGTTAAGTGACTTGCCCAGGGTCACACAACTAGAAAATGTCTGATACCAGGGTTGTACCCAAGACCTCCCACCTCTGGGCCTGGCTTTCTATCCACTGAACCACCTAGCTGGCCCAAATGAAGCATTTCTGAATCACTTATTCTCTGTGAAACACTGTCTTACATACTAGAAATATTAACAGAAAAATAAGACAGCCTCTTCTGTCAAATAGGGTGTTGGAGCTCTAAGGTATCTTTCAGCTTTCAGTCTATGATCCTGCAATTTGATTCTGATTTCTGGCAAATGGTCTCTTGTTAGTTTGGGCCCATTGTGTCAGCTGGGGTGATATTTTCGAATTCTGATTTTGAAATCTATTGCATTGGTTGTGTCATCTCCCAGTTAATGTCCCCTGAAAATGCGATAAGCATGTTTTCCATATTGAGCCAGACTCTCTTCCTAGAGAGCTCTGCATCACATTGATTTCTCACCATTAGAATAAGCAGGGAGGGAGCAGATAGGCTGCTGCTAAATAATGTATTATTACAGCCAGTCACACGGATAAACGGGGCTGGAGAAAGGTCTGATTTGCTATTGATTCTGATAACAGTTACTTTTAATTTTTTTCATTTAGATAATCAATCCTTGCATCCTCTAACTTCTTTTCCCATGACACCATGCCCTCGCAGCCTTCCAGATTCTGTTCAGATTTCCACTAGGGAGATTTCTGCCTGGTTACTTAATCATGAACTAGAAATGTCCAGCTAGTAAAATGCAAAGAGAAGCTGCATGACTTATCTCTAGTGCCCAGCGCTTTTGTTGTTTAATCGTATCTGACTCCTCACGGCCCCGCCAACCCCGCCATCAATGGCATTTTCTTGGCAAATATCCTGGACTGCTTTGCTCTTTCCTCCTCCAGTGGATCCAATGGATCCTTTTGGCAGATAATCAAATGCGGAGTGATTTTTTCCAATGTCACTCAAGTCTTCCTGACTCCAGATCCAGTGCTCTTAACCACGGAGCCACAGTTGTCTCACCTGCCACTGAGCAAGTATTTAATAAATGTTTGCTTGAATGATAAATGATTCATTTTTTTTTTTAGTGGATGAAGTGCTGGACTTTGAATCAAGAAAGTTAGCTTCGGGTCTCCCCTGCAGCTAGACGCACTAGGAAGGGTAAATCACTTAGCTCTTCAGAACTTCTGTTCCTACAAAATGGGTACAATTAGGGGCAGGTAAGTGGCTCAGAAGGGAGCTCCTGGGTTCAAATCTTGCCTCAGACACTTTCTAGCTATGTCAAGTCACAATCCCCATGAACGAGTGCTAAACACTCTTCTGCCTTGAAACCAATATTTAGTGTCCATTCTAAGACAGGAAATGAGGGTTTTAATAAAGTGGATATAATTAAACTTGTACAATTTAATAGTGTGGTGGTTAAAGCACAAGACTTGTAATCAGGAAGGCCATGGTTCAGATCCTACCTGTATGACTCTGGGCAAGTCACTTCACCTCTAGACTTTTTTTTTTCTTTTGTAAAATAAGGAGTAGGGATTGCTTTTTAATTCTCTTCAGTTTGTAAATCGATGGGGCCATAAACTCACAAGGTTGTTCAGGGGAACTTTGCAAAACTTAAAGCTCATTTTACAAATGTGAGCTATTATTATGTATTATTGGGCAATTAGGTGGCACAGTGAATGGAGTCCTGGGCTTGAATCAGGAAGACTCATTTTCATGAGTTCAAATCTGGCCTCAGATGCTTCTGATCCTGATCTTAACCCTGTTTGCCTCAATTTCCTCATCTATAAAATGGGCTGGAGAAGGAAATGATAAACCACTCCAGTATCTCTACCATGAAAACCCCAAATGAAGTTACAAAGTGTTGGACATGACTGAAACAACTGAAAAAATGATCTGATGAAATGCAAACTCCTTGAGGCCAAGGACTTCCTGCTCCTAGAAAAATCACTGGCACATGGGAGGCACGTAATAAATTCTGCACGAATGAATGAAGATAAACACAAAATAAGTAACCAAAAGAATTGGGTTCTCTCTCTACCAATGCTTTCCTGATTGTCTTCACCCTTTTCTCTGGGACTTTTTTTCTCACTTTAGAAATGCATTAAAGGAAGTGATTTCCAAGGTCCTTTTCCCCTTTAAGAAATCTATGTGATGTAATAGCAAAAACAAACAGGACTTTGAATCAGAAGATCTGGTTTTAAATTCCAACACGTCTAAACTGTATGTGCAAGTTGTGCCAACAAGTCACTGAACCTCAGTTTCCTCATTTGTAAAAGAGATAGTAACATGAGCATTATCTCTGTCATGAGGTCTTCTTGAGAAAGGTAATTCTTATGGAAATATAATGGGGTATTTTAGGTTCAGCTTCCCTTTTTCAAACAACTGAGATCTAAAATGTGATATGAAAGTATCATTGTTTTATCTTATTATCTTCCTTCAGATAAGTATGTTCCAATGGCTGTTTACATTCAGCTATTATGGTAAAAAGTTAAGGGGAAAAAAAAAGATAAAACTCATCTGTAGGTGATTCCAAGAAGGAGAAGCGTAAATAAACCCTTTTTAATATTTCAGTTATTCCCACCTGTTAGCAATGCACAAGAAGGAGACAAAGTGTCACAACCCAAACCAAGCCAGGTGCTTTCATTAATTGTTCACTTGGTAATTTGGGATTGTTTGTACAAGGACATAGGATGAAAGTTGCACAGATTACAGAGGCTGAAAGATAGAAATGAAAGATGTGACCACAAAGTCAGTAAGGCTCAATCAGAAATAAATCATACTAGACCAGCTCCCATTTGGGGGCAGCTAGGTGATGCAGTGAATAGAGTACCAGACCTGGAGTGGGGAAGACTCCTCTTCCTGAGTTCAAATTTGGCTTCAGACACTTCCTAGCTGTGTGACCTTGGTCAAGTCATTTAACCCAATTTGCCTCAGTTTCCTCATCTGTAAAATGAGCTAGAAAAAGCAATGTCAAAATCCTTTAGTGTCTATCTTTGCCAAGAAAACTCCAAAAGTAGGCAAAAAAAGAGTTGGATGTGATTGAACAACAAGAAAGGCTTCCATTTCCTTTTTTGATAAGGTTACCAGGCTGATAAGTCAGGAGACTCTCACAGACAAAGGATGCTTATATTTCAGCAAAATATTTGGCAAAGTCTCTTGTGTTATTACAAGATGGAGAGAAGTGGATTAGACAATAATACAATTAGATGCCCTTGGAACTGGCTGACTGTCTGGACACAAAGAGCAGTCATTAATAGTTTTATGTCAGCTTGAAAGGAGAGCTCTAGTGGATTGGGTACCCAATAGAGCTGTCCTTTTCCTTATACAGTTTATACTTTTTATCAATCATTTGATTGAATATGTAATTACAACATTTGTCAGATTTAATAATTTCACAGTTAGCAATTATATTGTGCTTTAAAGTTTCCAAAGCTCTTTGCATATAAGATCTCATTTGATCCTTACTACAGCCCAGGGAGGTAGGTGCTTTATAGAAGTGAAATGACTTGCCAAGGGTTATTAAGCATCTGAGGTCGGATTTAGACTCGAGTCTTCTTAACTTCAGGGCCAATACTCTATCCACTGGGCCAAGGTTGCAAAGTAAAGCTACAAAATTCTCTATAAGCTGAATCTCAGAAGGCAAAATTGTAAATCAACAGTGTCATAAAGAAGGTAAAAACCTATATTTTTAGGACACATTTAAAAAGGGATATTGTCAAGATTAGTGACACGTGAGGATCTCACTGCAGGTTTCTCTTATCAGACCACACATCTTGGATATTGTGTTTACTGTGGATCACCACAATTTAAGAAATATTGTAAAGCTTATCTTTTAGTTAATGGTGTAAGATTTTGGTCTATATCTAATTTCTGCCAGACAGCTTTCCATATTTCCCAACATTTTTCCAAATAGTTCATTCTTATTCCAATATTGACTTTTATCAAAAACAGTTACTATAATCTTTTATAGCTGCTTGTTGTATGTCTATTCTTTTCCACAGTTCTACTTTCCTATTTGCCAATTCCAAAGAGTTTTAATCATTACAGCTTTATATTATGGTTCCAAATTTGATACTGCTAAATTTCTTTCCTTTATATGTTATTTTCATTAATTCCTTTGATATTCTTGATCTGTTGTTTTTCTAAGCAAATTTTGTTGTTATTTTTCTTATTCAACAAAATAATTTTTTGGCTAATTTAATTGGGATATCATTGAATAAGTAGATTGGTTTAGGTAGGGTTATTTTAATCATATTGGTTCTGCCTTCACATGAACAATTAATATTTCTCTAATTTATTTAAATCTGACTTTATTTGTATTAAAATATTTTATAACTGGATATAATGACCAGAATGAGGAATGGCCATTTATTGAAGGAAGCAGGTATGTTTAATATGGAGAAGAGAATATTTAATAGGACATGATAGCTGTTCCCAAATTATTTGCCATGTTCTCTTTGTACTTTAATCTTCTAATCTCACTTCCAGGGACTATATTCAATGTAAAATTCAGAAACCAAAAGACATAACTTAGACTATAAGGAATTAAGTGACACTATTTGTAATATAAAACTTGTAATAATTTCCCATTATTTCTCAACAGGGGAAGAAAGTTCTAAAAGGTTGCTTTTGATGCAACATTAATCAATATCACACTGTTTACAAATAATCTTTGATTTGATTGGCAAAGCACACTTGGAGCTGTTTTCAAATGTAAATGAGGCATAATTTGTATTTGGGGAAAATTAACTGTTTTAGTAGAAATATCAATTCAATATGCATTTATTGAGTGCTTACTATATAAAATTGTGCTAGCTCTTAGGGATACAAAGTTAAAAAAAATCTGTTATAGAGTTTATAGTCTACACAAACTACCAGATTTCAATTATCCAATTGTTATATCTTTGCAAGCTTCCTAGAAATCTTGTTTGCCTATTTCTAGAATATTAATAATTGAAAAGAACCAGACATCAACAAAGGTGAAGAAAAGTGTCTGAATTTTATCACTGTCATTCCAGGACTCTTCTAGAAGTTTTTCTCTCTAGCTCCCAGACTCTTTGTCATAGTAAATTCTCCCAAATTCAGATGGTGTGTCAAGGAATCATAGAATCATATAATGTATATATTTTAAGATGAAAAAGGTCTTAGAGATTTTTGAGGCTAATCTTTTTTATTTTATAGTGGGGGCAATTTACTTAGAGCTATATTATACCTTTCAAAGAGCCCTTCTAGTACCACAAAGTTTTGAATTGACTGTATTTTATATAACTACTATCAAGTTAATGAAACATCTACTGTTTTTACTTTTTAAAACTTATTTGTTTCAGGCTCATTTGTTTAGAGCACAAGGAACTAAGAAAAACAGAGTTTATATTGAAGAGATTCAAGTTATCATGTTTTATGAACCATAGAACAAGCAGTTACTTTGAATTATGAACTATTTAAAATAAACCTGAGCTTCTTGAACAGAAAAGTCAAGAACCCCTTGGAACATCAAGGAATTCCCAGGAGGTCCCAAATATTATAACTGGCACTGGTTTATTTAGCACAACTTTTCTCCTGCATCTGTGTCAACTCTGAACAACTGAATTGTGCTTTTCTTCCTCTTGGCTTTCTCGGGTCAGTTCTCTCCCCATCAGTAGTACATAGTTCATCTCCCTAGGAAGATTAATCAAACAAACCAAACAGGAGTTAATTAGTTCCCTTTCTCCTTCCCTGTCAATTTGGACCTCTGATTTCATCAATGTAGGAAATCCACAGTGTGGAAATCCCTTCCATTGTGCAAACCAAAGTCTTAGAGAATTTTCTAGGGCACTTGGAAGTTATATCCTTGTTGATGGTCACTAAGTATGTCAAAGGCAGGATTTGTTGCCAGAGTGCCTCTCAATCACATTCTTGTTCCGTCCTTTTTCAGTGGTGTCTTTATGATCCTACTGGGGGTTTTCTTGGAAAAGATACTGGAGAGATTTGCCATTTCCTTCTTCATATTGTTTTATGAATGAGGAAACTGAGGCAAACGGGGCAAAGTGATTGGCCCAGGTTTATACAGATAGTAAGTGTTTGAGGCCAGATTTGAACTTGGGAAATGGCCCGGTATTCTATCCATTGCATTATCTAGTGATTCCATCACATACAATGTCACTATAATTGAATTAGATACTATGATGAATATAAAAGCATAATTCAATTTTACTTAACAGATATTAATTAACTAGCATGCAAAATAATATGATTGGCATTGTGGATATAATGATTAAAATAGTTTTTTTAATTCAAGGGCATCTTTCCTGATCATCCAATTTATTTGTAACTCAATGATCCAAACAAACAAACAAATATCAAAACAAAAATGTTTGTGTTTTTAATATATTTGAAAGATTTTGAATACACTTATTTTGTGTATTTATTGCATATTTATATTTATATCTATATTTATATAATATTTATATCAATTTATAATATTGTGCATTATATTTTGGACAAACTTTTCTGCATGTGATGTTTTCCCTTCTAAAATATCCACCTCTTGAAAGCAAAAACTTTCACTTTTGTTTTTATATCTCTATTGACAAATGCTGGTGCCTGATAAATGCAAGATGTTTAAATGTTTGTTGATTATTTAAATGGGAAGAGAAGACACTGGGCACAAAAAAGGAAGGAAGCTTTTAAAACAGTCCAAGCAAGAAATAATGAGAGATAAATCATGAGAGTTGAACTAGGAATAGAAAATATAAAGTTAATTATGGAGATTGTCAAAAGACTTTGCCACTCTGTGTGGGTGATAAAAGAAAGGAAAAAACAAAGTCAGCTATAAAGTTTCAAGCCTATGTGATTAGGAAAATGGTGTTAACATGGAAAAATAGGGAGGAGGGAGCAGGTTTGGAGGAAAAATTGATGAGTTCTGCTTTAGGATATTCAGAGTACAATATCCAGCAGCCATTTGGAACTTTGGGAAATGTTTGACGGGTTCAGAAGAGAAGTCAGTATTAGTGATAGAGATTTAAGAATCATCTGCATAGAAATGACCACTAAAATTCCAAGAGTAAAAAAGGTCACCCAAGGAAAAACAACAGATAGTGAAGAGAAGACCAAAGATAGCCTTGAAGAATTGCCAAATTTAGGTACTAAATAAAGAGGAACCAGCAGAGACTAAAAGCAATCAGAGAGATGAGAGGGGAACCAATGACCTTGTCCTCAAGGAGCTTACAATCCAGTTGGAAGGGAAAACAAGCTATCTGAGAACAATCTGAGTTTAAAATAAAGTATTACGAATCCATGGGAATAAATAAAAATACTAATTGTCCCAGCATTAGACTCAAGACAGAGCAGGCATGTCACTTGTTGGGTAGAGTTGCCTTCAAGGGCTTACTGGCAAGTTTTACTGATGGACATTCATGAAGGGTTTTCTTCCTCCATTGGCATTATTTTTGTCAATTGATATGAGGCAAAATTATTAACATTTGTGCAGAATGGCAGCTTATAACTTCATAGATTAAAGGCTAGAAAAGACCCTTGGAAACCACCTACTCCCAATTGTCTCAGAAGCCCAAAGAGGTTAGATGCCCTGCTCAATATCACAAGGGTAATTCTGGTATTGGAATCTAGATTCATTGCTTTCAAATCCAGGGCTCTTACTACTATATAATAAGGCATCTCAAACATCTGGCCCAAACAGAAGAGATGGGAGAGGTGACAGAGAAGCATCAGTGTGATAGCCAAGAATTAGGTGAATTTATAGGTCAGTTGTAAAGTTGAATCCCAAGACAGACACAGAGTTAGGTTCTCTCTGTAATATGTGACAGCATGATATTGATGGTCATACCAGTCAATCAACAAATACTTATGGACTACCTTTAATACACCAGACACTAAGCCAGGAGTTGAGGGTTGATGCACTGCTTGGGGCTGAAGGATGGGGAAGAAGTTCATTATAGCCTAACCAATACAGCTACCTAGGAAAGATGGAAAATAAAGTGTAAATTAAAGAGAAATTTGGGATTCACATATATGAAAATGTGTCATGAAGCCTACTCTGTTCAAGACAAGTATTTCACCAAGAGCCTAGCAACCATATCCAACATCTAAAATTACATAGTGAGAACAGAAGCACTAGGAATCATTAGCAACATGGACAACTTTTGTTTCATTAAATGAAGTAAAATATTATGACATTCAGTAATAAGCTAGAATTTCACACCAGTCTCTGGCCCAAATGGAATGCATCTGATTATCATAAAAGGTCACCATCATTAAGAAGTACTGTAAACAATACAAATAAAAATACAGCTGATGATGTCAAAATATAGGTTAGTAGCATTTAAAAATTATAATTACTCTTTTTTAGTGAAGAAGCTTTATGTATCTTCATAAACATCCCCCTCTCCTCTGGTGCCTATGGTGCCTGCCAAATAGAGTAAAACAACCCCTAAATTTAACTCTTTAAAAAAGAATTGGGGAATGGCTAACCAAGTGCTAGCATGATTGTGATGGAATATTACTGTGTCATAGGTAATGATGAGCAGGTTAATTAAAAAAACATGGACTTACATGAAATTATGAAGAGTGAAATAAGCAGAATCAAGACAATATTATATATAGCAAGAGAAATGTTGCTTGTGACATTTGTCTACCTCCAAAAAAGGGATAAATGGAAATCAGTAAGACATAGTTTTATATATATACATATTTCTTTTTGTTAAATCATGCCCTCTCTAATGAGGGGAAGAGATAGAGGAAGTTATATGGGTTAACTGGGTATTTTAATATAATAAATAAACAAAAATGTTTTAATTAAAAATTAATGATTTGTAGTACTTCTCCATATGACATAGTAGTTACAAGATATCAGAGATACTAATGATTAGGGAATTTTATGGACTGTTGAAACAGAAGTTATTGGGTGAGGGAAGAAACAAGAAGCAGTTGGATTTAGCTAAAAGTGATTATCTTATTAGAAAAAGTGAAATAGGTCTCAGACGCTAGAAGGAAACAAAGCCAACCAAGTGAACCCATAAAATAGGATGAGGAAAATAAGGATGGGAACATTGGATGAGAAGAGGAGCATAGGCAGATTGAGAGGGAAGAGTTGGCAGGAGTCTCATGTGCTCTCTCTTGCCCAGTGGAATCACATGGTCCTTTTGCATCCAGGCAACTGGGACAAGTATGACAGAATTCCAGAAAATGTCAAAAGAAGACTTCGTTCTTGACTGATATGCCACTGTAGTTAATACTCTTCTCACCTTCACCCTCACTTCAATTGGGTTGTTTGTTCATTTCTTCTCTCATAAAGCAAAGCAGGTTCAAATTTCTGTATTATTCACCTTTCTATGTAATTTAGTTTGGTTTTTAGACAGACCTGTGATTTTACGAGTAGAGGCAATTGTTGGTGAAGAAACATCCACCACTAATGCAGATTAGTAACCATTCTGCAATTTATACTTTTAAACTGTTATCGGGAGCACTGAAAATGACTTGGCCATGATCACAAAGCCAATGTATGATAAAGGCTGAATTTGCACCAAGGTCTTCCTGAATTCCAAACCAGTTCTTTAGCTATCACACTACACTAATATATGTATATACATATGTATGTGTGTGGTGTGTGTGTATAATAAAATGCCATGATATGTAATAACTAATGTATGTATATAACGGTAATGTTATAATAATATAATAAATAATACAACATTGTAATATAACAATGTTATCTGTATTATATGATAATTATTTATACCAATTCCAACATATAATAACTATATATATATGTGTGTATATATAATGAAATATACATACAAAATGGCTAAGATTTACAAAGAATTTACCCTACAATATCTCCTTGAATCTACTATCAATAATTTCCATTTTACAGATAAGTAAATTTAGATTAAGAGTGGCTATATAACAGGTTAATAAGTGGTCCAGACAGGATAGAATCAGGCTACCTGGCTCCCAGTCTAGAACTGGCCATCTTGGTTGTCTTCTGATTACATAATCTCCATACACATTGCTCTTCATTTGTACTTGTTATCTCCTGATTAGAAAATGAATGCTCCTTGTTCTCTCTTCTTGTCTAAGCTCTTTCCATAAGATCATAAAGTAGACAACCAAACTAGGTGTTATAGACAATCTAGCCCAACCCCTGCATTTTATAGAGAAGGAAATTAAGACCAAGATATGAGAGTTAACTTGCTAAAAGACATACAAATAATATTTAGAAGGAGGATTTCAGCCCAGGTCTCCTGACTACAAAGCTATTTTGCTATCAATGATCAATTCATCTCATGATCAACTTCCTACATGAAGTCTTTTCCCCCCCAAAATAATAATTTTTCTCCTAAAACTTACTGTTGTGTCTATTTGTCTTATTCTCTCTTTATGTGTATATATATATACATATATAACATATATGTATTTATTTCTATATCTGCATATATATATTCACACACACAAATAAGGGGAACTAGAGATGCAGGGGATAGAGCACTCAGCCTGGAGTCAGGAAGATTTGAATTCAAATTCACCCTCATATACTTGCTAGAAATGGCAAACCAATTCAATATCTTCACCAAGAAAACCCCAAATGGGGTCATGAAGAGTCAGATGTCTGTCTGTCTCTCTTTGCCTCTCTCTCCTCTGTCTCTCTTAGCACTTGGCAAGCACTAGGGTGTATTGTTCAGATGTTTTTATATGCCTCTTTGTGTCTCAACATCTATGTTGAAGAATTATTACGGATACATATGACAGCATCATCTTTTCCTGGTTCACTTGGGGATAGTGAGGGATAAGAGAAAGGGAATGTACCTGGGAGAGTAATGGGTTTAGAAGGAAGACATTAGGCAAGGCATCAGCCAAAAGAACCTCTTCCCAGCTAGGAATGTGATCTTTCAATCGTAGTCACCCACTGAATCCTGACCTGACCCTAAAGCCTCTTGCGCTTGCAAAAGAGGCATTGAAGAAGGCTTCCAGTGAAAAAGACAATACAGAAAGGAAGTCATGAACTATTTCCTTTTTTCAAATCTGATTTTGGCAATAATGATGACAAACTGTCACATGTACAGTATATCAAAATATGCAATGGGAAAATTCCTGAATTTGGAGTCAGAGAGTCTGGGTTTGAATCCCAACTGTATCACTTAATACATATGATATTTTGGACAAATCACTTCATTTTTCTGAAACTCAGTTTCTTCATCTGTAAAATAAAGGAGATTGTATGACCTTAAGATCCCTTCCAGCGTAAAAACTGATGATCCCATGATCCTAAATGCATGTGATCCATTCAGTTGCTAAGTCTTGCTGATTCTACATCTAAAATATTAGCCTCCTAAGGATCCATTTGTTTCCATTTGTTTTGCTAGCCTCAGTTTAGTTCTTCCTTTTCTTTTGTATAAACTATTAGAATCATCTGTTTTCATTATCTCCAGTTTCTTCTTTTTATTTTTTTTCTACATACTATTGCTTGATTAATCTTCCTAAAGTATATTAATCACCAACTCAAAAAAGTTCTAAAACTTTCCTTTTACCTAGAGAATGAAGCCCAAATTCCTGATCTGGCAGTTTAGAGCCATTCCAATATAGTATCATGTAATTTCCAGACTTATCTCCTATTACTCCACTATACATTCTCAATGCTTTAGCTAATATGAATTAGTCAACTAATCTTAGTTCCAGAAAATGGATGATGAAATACACATCTCTCTTCTTCCTAGAGGAGTGAAGGAGTATGGGTGTAGAATGTACATACACAATCAGATTCATTGTGTCTTGCTCAACTACTTTTTTTTTTCCAAAGAAAAGTTCAAGTAAAAGGGAGGAGCTGTATTGGAAAATGGCTGGCATAATGACAAAAGATCCTCATACATAGTAAATTCTTAATAGACCCTTGTTGATTGATTTATAAAATTATGCAAAAACAAAATTTTAAATGACTTACTCATTGCTCTTCAAACATATTTCATGCTTTCCAATGCACATAAGTTTTGATCTTACACTTCCCTTCAAAGAGGTTTCATTGGAGCTACTACTCAAAATACTTTTCTCTCTTTAAAAACTAAACCTAAATGTTCACTTCATTCAAAAAGTCCCACACCTCTTCCCCTATTCCCCTTGTTTATGCCCAACACCTTCTTAGTACCTCTTTGGTGGCACTGATTACATGCTATTTTGTCATAGTAAGAACCCTAGTCTTGGAATCAGAAGTCATGGGGTTAAGTCTCACTTTTGCCCTTGACCTGGGAGAAGTCACTTTATATCTCTAAAGTTCACCTTAACCATCTAGAAAACTGGTGCAATAACACATTAGTTACCCATGGATAAAACCTACAAAGCACTTTCCCTACTATAAGGTAGTTGAGAAAAATATTTTTTTGTTTTTTGTTGTTTTTCTTATTTCTATTTTTTTAAATTTTATAATATTTTATTTTATCATTTCCAAGCATTATTCATTAAAGACAAAGATAATTTTCTTTTCCTCCCCCCCCAACCCCCATAGCCGACACATGATTCCACTGGGTATCACATGTGTTCTTGATTCGAACCCATTGCCATGTTGTTAGTATTTGCATTAGAGTGTTCGTTTAGAGTCTCTCTTCTGTCATGTTCCCTCAACCGCTGTAGTCAGGCAGTTGCTTTTCCTTGGTGTTTCTACTCCCACAGTTTGTCCTCTGCTTATGAATAGTGTTTTTTCTCCTAGATCCCTGAAGATTGTTCAGGGACATTACACCTCTACTAATGGAGAAGTCCATTACGTTCGATTATACCACAGTGTATTAGTCTCTGTGTACAGTGTTCTCCTGGTTCTGCTCCTCTCGCTCTGCATCACTTCCTGGAGGTTGTTCCAGTCTCCATGGAACTCCTCCACTTTATTATTCCTTTTTGCACAATAGTATTCCATCACCAACATATACCACAATTTGTTCAGCCATTCCCCAATTGTTGGGCATCCCCTCGCTTTCCAGTTTTTGGCCACCACAAAGAGCGCAGCTATAAATATTCTTGTACATGTCTTTTTCTCCATTATCTCTTTGGGGTACAGACCCAGCAGTGCTATGGCTGGATCAAAGGGTAGACATTCTTTTATCGCCCTTTGGGCATAGTTCCAAATTGCCCTCCGGAATGGTTGGATCAGTTCACAACTCCACCAGCAATGAATTAATGTCCCTACTTTGCCACATCCCCTCCAGCATTCATTACTTTCCTTTGCTGTCATGTTAGCCAATCTGCTAGGTGTGAGGTGATACCTCAGAGTTGTTTTGATTTGCATCTCTCTGATTATAAGAGATTTAGAACACTTCTTCATATGCTTATTAATAGTTTTGATTTCTTTATCTGAAAACTGCCTATCCATGTCCCTTGCCCATTTATCAATTGGAGAATGGCTTGGATTTTTGTACAATTGATTTAGCTCTTTATAAATTTGAGTAATTAAACCTCTGTCAGAGGTTTCTGTGAAGATTTTTTCCCAATTTGTTGTTTCCCTTCTGATTTTAGTTACATTAGTTTTCTTTGTACAAAAGCTTTTTAATTTGATGTAGTCGAAATTATTTATTTTACATTTTGTGATTCTTTCTATATCTTGCTTGGTTTTAAAGTCTTTCCCCTCCCAAAGGTCTGACATGTATACTATTCTGTGGTTACCCAATTTACTTATGGTTTCCTTCTTTATGTTTAAGTCATTCACCCATTTTGAATTTATCTTGGTGTAGGGTGTGAGGTGTTGATCAATTCCTAATCTCTCCCACACTGTCCTCCAATTTTCCCAGCAGTTTTTATCGAATAGTGGATTTTTGTCCCAAAACCTGGGATCTTTGAGTTTATCATATACTGTCTTGCTGAGGTCGCTTGCCCCCAATCTATTTCACTGATCTTCCTTTCTGTCTCTTAGCCAGTACCAAATTGTTTTGATGACTGCTGCTTTATAATATAGTTTAAGGTCTGGGACTGCAAGGCCCCCATCATTTGTGTTTTTTTTTCATTATTTCCCTGGATATCCTTGATCTTTTGTTATTCCAAATGAACTTTGTTATAGTTTTTTCCAAATCAGTAAAAAAGTTTTTTGGAAGTTCAATGGGTATGGCACTAAATAGATAAATAAGTTTGGGTAGGATGGTCATTTTTATTATATTGGCTCGTCCTATCCATGAGCAGTTAATGTTTTTCCAATTGCTCAAGTCTAGTTTTAGTTGTGTGGAGAGTGTTTTGTAGTTGTGTTCATATAGTTCCTGTGTTTGACTTGGGAGATAGATTCCTAGGTATTTTATTTTGTCTAAGGTGATTTTGAATGGGATCTCTCTTTCTAGTTTTTGCTGCTGAGCTGTGTTGGAGATATATAGAAAAGCTGATGACTTATGTGGGTTTATTTTGTATCCTGCAACTTTGCTAAAGTTGTTGATTATTTCAATTAGCTTTTTGGTTGAATCTCTAGGATTCTTTAAGTAGACTGTCATGTCATCTGCAAAGAGTGATAACTTGGTCTCCTCCTTGCCTATTTTGATGCCTTCAATTTCTTTTTCTTCTCTAATTGCTACTGCTAGTGTTTCTAGTACAATGTCAAATAGTAGAGGTGATAATGGGCATCCTTGTTTCACTCCAGATCTTATTGGGAATGCATCTAGTTTATCCCCATTGCAGATGATATTAGCTGATGGTTTTAGATATATACTGTTTATTATTTTTAGGAATGACCCTTCTATTCCTATGCTTTCTAGTGTTTTTAATAGGAATGGGTGTTGTATTTTATCAAAGGCTTTTTCTGCATCTATTGAGATAATCATGTGGTTCTTGCTGGTTTGCTTGTTGATGTGGTCAATTATGTGGATGGTTTTCCTAATATTGAACCAGCCCTGTGTCCCTGGTATAAATCCTACTTGATCATCATGGATGACCCTTCTGATCACTTGCTGGAGTCTTTTTGCTAGTATCCTATTTAAGATTTTTGCATCTATATTCATTAGGGAGATTGGTCTATAGTTTTCTTTCTCTGTTTTTGACCTGCCTGGTTTTGGAATCAGTACCATGTTTGTGTCGTAAAAGGAGTTTGGTAGAACTCCCTCTTTGCTTATTATGTCAAATAGTTTGTATAGTATTGGGGTTAACTGTTCTCTGAATGTTTGATAGAATTCACTGGTGAATCCATCAGGCCCTGGGGATTTTTTCTTAGGAAGTTCTTTGATGGCTTGTTGGATTTCATTTTCTGATATGGGATTATTTAAGAATTCTATTTCTTCTTCTGTTAGTCTAGGCAGTTTATATTTTTTTATATATTCATCCATATCACCTAAATTGGTGTATTTATTGCCATATAATTGGGCAAAGTAATTTTTAATGATTGCCTTAATTTCCTCTTCATTGGAGGTGATGTCCCCCTTTTCATCTTTGATGCTGTTAATTTGCTTTTCTTCTTTCCTTTTTTAAATTAGATTGACCAGTACTTTGTCTATTTTGTTTGTTTTTTCAAAGTACCAGCTTCTTGTCTTATTTATTAAATCAATAGTTCTATCACTTTCGATTTTATTAATTTCTCCCTTAATTTTTAGGATTTCTAGTTTGGTTTTCTGCTGGGGGTTTTTAATTTGATCGCTTTCCGTTTTTTTATTTGCATTTCCAATTGATTGATCTCTGCTCTCCCTAGTTTGTTAATATATACATTCAGGGATATGAATTTACCTCTGATTACCACTTTGGCTGCATCCCAAAAGGTTTGAAAGGATGTCTCGCCATTGTCATTTTCCTCAGTGAAATTATTAATTGTTTCTATGATTTCTCCTCTAACTAAACGATTTTGGAGTATCATATTGTTTATTTTCCAATTAGTTTTTGATTTGGTTTTCCAGTTGAGAAAAATATTGAGTAAAACTCGAAGCCCTATTTAAATGAGAATTGTTAAACTTATTACAGTTATTTATATACTTGTCTTCTCCTCTTTTAAACTGTTACCTCCTTGAAGGCAGAGGCTGATTCAATATGGTATCCTTGACTATACCTACCTAATATGAAGACTTGGAATATAATTAGAATTCAGTTCAGTTTTCATTGCATTGTGTATGATTTTTAATTTTTGTAGAGTTTAAATTTTTATGATGCAGCAGGGGCCAATCTATGTTTGAAATTAAATTGGATTTCATATAGGATGATATTCAGAGTTCATCTCTAGGAGATTATTAACACCATTAATAATTTTCAAAGCATTAAAAGAAGTACTATGTTGTCTTTGATGGAATAACTTGGTGGAGAGTTAGAGTACTTTGGAACCAGGAGAGTAAAGAGCTTGAAATAAAAATCCTCAGGCGATTTAAATACTAATGTTTAAAAAATAATTGTCTCACAATCTTAATCCTATCCTATCCCAGGCCCTATAATGAGGTATCTTTTCTTTTCTTTCTTTTTTTTAAACCTTTACTTCCCACCTTAGAATCAGTACTGTGTATTGGTTCCAAGGCAAAGGAGTGATAAAAGCTAGGAAACTGGAATGATGTTACTTGTCCAGAGTCACACAGCCAGGACATGTTGGAGGGTAGATTTGAGCCCAGGACTTTCTATCTCCAGGACTGGCTCTCTATCCACTGAGGCACTTACCTGCCCCTTGGGCTATCTTTTGTTTCTACCTTTTCATCCTTCCCCATAAAGAATTATCAAAATTTTGCATATAACTAATTTGATTAGACCCATTATTTTGGGGGGGATAGTGACATTTCCATGAGGAATCTCTTTCCACCAGTGGAAAAGTATCTCTTTCTTCTTCCTCAACTCATCTTAGAAAGTTGTTTGGGATACTACCAAGAAGTGGTGACTTACTAAGGTCCCCAAAAATAGGACTATGCACCTAGGTCTTCCTCACTCCATGACCAATTCTCTGTTCGCTACACCAGGCTAGTTTTGTTCCTTTTGTCAAGTAAAAAAAAAAAAGATATCTTGAGAGAAAACATTATTTTCCAACTGTGATGGGATACTAATCAACATTGTGAAGATGAATGAAATCACTTAATTCTGTAAGCAGATGTTCATTTATAAAATGAGACTTTTTCCTCCGATAATTTAGCATTGGCTTTTCTCAAAGCCATGACTTTATTTACTTGACCTGCCTTAGAAATTTAATTACTGTGAGTATCCATTACTCATATATGAATTTGCTATATTATAGCTCACAACATCAAAGATCTAGAACTGGAAAGTATCTAAGATGAGAAAACTGAGGCCAAAGCAGGTAAAATGCCTAGTCCAAGAACATATAGAAAGCAGAAGTGTTGGAATTTAAGCTGTCTTCTTAAAATCTAGCTCTCCTATAGAAGTAAAATGTTAAACTGATATCAGCTTCTCAGGGCCACTCCCTGTAGTTCAGTCGATATATGAACTCTGAGAAGACAATGATACTTGCTTAGCTTGTTTGGATTTCATTCTCTTTGGCATAATTGAACACATAATTATAACAAGGTGTCCCTTCTAAGTGAAATTAATTATAAAGCCAAAACAAAAGATTTTAAAATTTTTTGCTATTTTCTTTTATTATTTTTTCCAATTACCCAAGAATTTATATTCTCTTTTCCAATTCCCCTTCAGTTGAATATATATGTACACACACACACACACACACACACACACACACACACACACATTCAATTTATACCCCCCCCAAAAAAAAAGTTTTTTGTGGACGCAAATAACCCTGGTGTGACTGCAACTTGAATCAACAAAGTG
The DNA here is from genome assembly GCF_027887165.1 of Monodelphis domestica. Lineage (NCBI taxonomy): Eukaryota > Metazoa > Chordata > Mammalia > Didelphimorphia > Didelphidae > Monodelphis > Monodelphis domestica. Next base: position 206,014,620 of record NC_077233.1, on the reverse strand, counting down.
TAATTGGATTGTAGAAGTTGCTCCTAGATTCCCAGTTTTTTTAAGATATCATTTCCTTTCTTGCAGCTCCTGGGCTTGGGATAATCTAGCGAACTAATTATTCCTTTTTACTTAAAAGGTTCATTGAATCCACAATGTCTCCTATGCTGGCCAAACAGTTCTAAAGAAGGTAGTTTAAATGATTATTATACTCGCCAAGTAAATGTTGTCTCTGCTTGTAGAGCTGAAAGTCATTTCCAAAGTGTTTCCAAAAAAGTGCTCTATTTCATACATGTATTTACATTATGTAAATAGACTTAATTTAAATAATACATAAAATTGCTATAAATGATGCTATAGGTAGTACTACAGCCCAGAAGAGTGATGCCCTTCCTTTAGGGATCTGAGCTCTGGAGATGCTTCTAGATAGACTCTATACCTGCTTCCTTCTTTGGGAGGTGAGAGCCTTCCCTTTGATCTGTCCTTTAAACTGTTTATATATCTTGATACCATACTTATTCACGTGTCAATTTCATTATTAGAATCTGAACTCTTTGAGGGCAGGTGCTATTTTTGTCTTTCTTTCTGAGTGCTGAGTCTACTGTCAGGAAGACTTGAATTCAAGGGCACTTGCTATCTAGGTGACCCTGAGCAAGTCTCTTAATCTCCGTCTGCCTCAGTTTCCTCAATTGTAAAGTGAGGATAATAATATTTGCCCTCTAGGGTCATTGTGAATCTCAAATGAGATAATTATAAAGTGTTTAGCACTATGTCTAATATATAGTAAATGCTATATCAACATTAGTTAATTAGGAGGAGGAGGCATCTACAAAAGAATCCATTGGATCCACTAGAGAAGGAAGTGGCAAACTCTTCCAGTATCCTTGCTAAACAAACCTCGTGGATGCTATGATTCATGGAATCATGAAGGGTCAGACATGACTGGGTGTCTGAACAACTACTAATAGGAGGAAGATGAGGAGGAGGAGCAGTATTGGTGGTAGTAGTAGTAGGAGGAGGAGGAGGAGGAGGAGCAGTAGTGGCAGTAAGAGGAGAAGGAGGAGGAGGGGGAGGAGGAAGATCCTGAATCCTTAGCTCAGTGCCTGGCATACTGTAAGCGTTTAATATACACTTGTTGACAATGATGCTACCACCATATCTTTCACCTGGCTTCCTCTCAGTCATCTTTCTGTGAAAAAGAGGCAGTTTTCTAATTTTCCCTCAGCCCTGCTGTCCCTGAGAAATATACATGATTGTGAGAAACACATCAACTAACAAAAAACAAAACCCTACATATATAGTATCTCCTGACCTCTTACAGGGCTAGCTTGTCCTGGTCATTAATGAAAACTTAAATGGAAGTCAATGCCTTTTTTCTTCACCCACCCCATTTCTTTCCTTATATCTGGTCAGCCAGGACCCACATTGTCTGGGTGGGATACTTGCCTGGGCTTGTAGGCTTCTAGGCAAAGTAGGTTCTGATCAGTAACAGTGAAAAACAGCAAGGATACTCTGTTCCTTTTAAAATCATGGATATTGGACCATACATAGGCTCCAAAGTCAGAAGACCTGGGTTCAAATCCCACTTCTTATTCTTGGTATCAGTGGGGAAATTGAAAATTTCTCAGATCCTCAGTTTCCAGATCTGTAAAAACTGGTGGCTGGACAAGATGGCCTCTGAATTCCCTTCCAGCTATAAATCTTTGAATGTTCTTTCTCTGGCTGGAGGAAGGCCCTCAACTGAACTAACTGACTTCTAAAAAATGCCCACCATGGATAGGCTTTGGGCAATCTGCAAGAACTTTGTATTCCTGGAACCTTTAGATACCTTTGGGCCCTCTTGAAGACCTGTCCTCACCCTCACCCCCTGGCTAGAAAAGGTACTCTCCTATGTAGTAATAAGGCAAGTCCACGGACTTCAGATGCTTCAGGGAACATTTCCCTTAGTCTTGATGGAAAAATGAATAAGCTTCGTCACTCAAATCAGACCTGGATTAAAATCTTGTCCCTGATGAGACTGTGAGACTTTGGTCAAGTCACTTAAAACTCTACATTCCTCCATTTATGCTAAAATCCCCACAAGGGTACGTATAGAGGAACTTTTTTTTAATATCATAAAAAGTATCTATCTAAAACCAAAAGCAAACATCATAATCCATACAAACACATTAGGATCTTTCCTAACAAATATGGGAGTAAGCAAGCATACCTGTTTTACTTATTATTATGTGATTTAGTTCTGAAAATTCTAGCAATAGCAATATTACAAGAATGTAAAGACAGGTAAAAAGGAGATATAGTTATATTTATTTGCTGATGATATAATGATTTACTTAGAACTTAGAGAACTAACCATGATTTGAAACAATTAGTAACAATGGTAACAATTGCTTTAGTAAGGTTGCAGTTTACAAAAGAATCCATCCACTCCCCCCCCCAAAATGTTCAATTATATTTCTATATAATTATAGATAGTTAGGTAGTGCAGTGGATAGTGTCAGGCCTGGAGTCAGACCCATTTCCTGAGTTCAAATCTGGCCTTAGATACTGTGATACCTTAGATAGCTGTGTCACCTTGGGCAAATCATTTAACCCTGTTTGCCTCAGTTTCCTCATCTATAAAATGAGATGGTGAAGGAAATGGCAAGCCCCTCCAGTATTTTTGTCAAGAAAACTCCAAATGGGATCATGATGAGTTGAAGACAATTAAAATGACCAAACAACAATAACAAATGTAATAATAACAAAATCTAATGGGCAATAATAGAAAGGGAATTCACATTCTAAATAACTACAAAATGCACAAAATATCTGGGAATCACTAAAGCATGCAAAAATATTGTACAAATTCAATTATAAAGTACTCCTTAAAGATAAAGAGCAATTTAAATAACTGGAGAATTATTTAGTGCTTATGGCTAGGCTGTGTCAATATTAAAAAAAAGACAATACTACCAAAATTAATTTGCACTTTTAGGATTCTAGCAATCAAATTATCAAAGGAATACTTTAAAGAGCTTGAGAAAATGAAAGGAAAATTCATTAGGAAAAGTAAAAGATCTGTATATCAAGGGAAATTATAAAAGGTGATAATGATGACAGGAGAATAGCACCTCCAGACCTCAAACTATATTAGAAAGAAGTAGTCATCAAAACCATTTGGTATTAGTTTAAAAATTGAAGGATAAATCAATGGAACAGATTAGACAAGGTAGAATTGGAAATAATAGAACTCAATAACTCCATGTTAGGTAAACGGGAATAGATAAATTGCTTAAGGAAGAATTCCCCATTTAATGTTTAAAATCTGCTGAGAAAACTGGAAAGCATTCTCAAAAAATTAGGATTAGGCCAACACCTTAGGTCAATTATTATTAGACTCAAATAGAAATAGTTTCTTGTAGCTACAAATTGGTTCACGAAACCACAAATTAACACTTTCTGTGTTGTATTGTATTTTTACTTATTTTGTTAAGTATTTCTCAATTACATTTTAAATCTGGTTCAGCAACCAGGTTTTGGCACATGAGGTCAGCTGGCCTCTTTCTTATAATATATTCTAGAATACATTCTAAGTGGATATGTGACCTTACTATTAAAGATCACACAATCATAAAATTGGAAATGAAGCAGATCGTATACCTCTCACAGGCATGGGTAGGATACATATTCTTAGCCAAATAGGGAATAAAAGCAATTACAAAATATAAAATAGACAACTTTGATTGCAATAATCTGAAAAGCTTATAGATAAACAAAATCAATAAGCCTAGGATAAACAGGAAAAATGGCCAAATGGAGGGGGTTTGTATCAAATTCTCTGATAAGGGTTTAGAACCTAGGATACATAAGTAATTAATGCCTGTGTGTGTGTAACCTGACTCCATTACTCAGTAGATAAGTTGCCAAAGCACATGAAAGAATCCACACTATAAACTACTATAAAAAAGCAAGCTCCAAATTACTACTAATAAAAGAAATACACATCAAAATAACCCTGAGGTTTTATCTCACATCTTGCAGATAAGCAAAGATGGTAAAAACTGACACTAGCCAATATTAAACAAGTTGTGGGTAAATAGGCACATTAGTGTACTGTTGGTGTGCTGTGAATCAGCACAAGCATTTTGGAAAGCAATTTGGCATTATGCAAATTAAGTGATTAAAAATGTCCATATCCTTTTACCCAGGGATTCCATTACTGAGCTTATATCCCAAGGATGTCATTGATAAAAAGAAAGTCCTTGTATATACCAAAATATTGATAGAAGCTCTTTTTGTGACAACAAAAATTAGAAACAAAGTAGATGCCCATCAGCCGGAGAAGAGCTAAACAAATTGTAGTAGGTAAATGTAAGGGAATATTATTGTGCCATAAGAAATGACAAAAGTAATAAATATAAACAAATATGGAAAGATATACATGAGTTAATGCAGAGTGAAGAATTCAGAGCCAAGGAAATGATGTATACAATGATTATAGCAATGTGAAGAGGAAAGAACTGCCAGTAAAATTTAAAAAAAAAGTGTATATGGTGAAATTATAATGAACAAGTACAGCTTAAAGGAAGAGATAAGAGCAGACACTCCTATTCTACTCTTCAGCAGAGTTAGAAGGCCCCAAGTTTTGAACATTGCATATATTTTCTGACTTTTTCAATGTTTTGATTAGTTTTACTTATTTTTTCCTCTTTTTTTTTTCTTTTCTCTTTTTTTAAACAATATTATTGGGGGCAGCTGGGTGGTTCAGTGGATGGAGAGCCAGGCTTAGAGACAGGAGGTCCTCAGACACTTCCTGGCTGTGTGACCCTGGGCCCCACTGCCTAGCCCTTATCACTTTTCTGCCAATACACAGTATTGATTCTAAGATGGAAGGTAAGGGTTTAAAAAAACAACAGACACAATATTATTTGTTATAAGGGATAGCCCTTTGGGAAGAGGAGGAGGAATGCTATAGGAGAGAAACTGGGTAAGGTTGGAAGAAAAAAGATATTAATGCTTATTTTTAAAGTGCTTTCATAGTTTACATCTATATAGTCCTTTAAGATTTGCAAAAAGGCTTTGCATATATTGTCCTTTAAGCCTCAAAAGAACCTTGTGAGAGAGATCTTATTATTGTTCTCACTAATGAAGATTAGGTTACATGGCAGTTGAATATCTGAGTCTTCCTAGGTTCTAGGGTCTTCCTATTTTCAAATCTGCAACCTCTCCACTAAGCTATGTTGCCTTTATAAGAGATGTGCTAGTTATCCTTACTATTATTGTTATCATTATTAATAGTATTGCTATCTAGAGATGGAAAACTGAAGGGCCCTTAGTTGTTGCCTAGTCCAACCCTTTCATTTCTAAGATGAAGAAATTTAGTCTTAGGGAGGTTATGATTAGGCCAAGGTCACTCAGATTTGAAGTGTCAGAACTAAATCTGAACTGAGGTCCTCCTTTGCCAAATTCAGCTTTCCACTGCATCCCAATGCATTCTTGACTTTTCCCAAATCCTACTCACATCAGTTCTTACAATATTACTTTAAACCTGATTAACAAAGAAGCAACTAGATGGTGCAGTGGTTAGAGTGTCATGACGACTCATCTTTCTGAGTACAAAGCCTTCTTAGTAGTTGTGTGACCCTGAGCAAGTCATTTAACCCTGATTGCCTTTTTCCTCCCAATGTTATTATAATTTTCCATATTTACTTTTTTATGCTTAGCATACCAACCATAGTAGATATTCCTAACCATATAGATACTTTCATCTTTCTAATCTTGGGATATTTTTGCTTGCTCAGATCCTGATATGTAAAATAAGTTGGAGAAGGAAACAGCAAACCACTCCAATGTCTTTGCCAGGAAAACCCCAAATGAAGTCACAAAGAATCAGACACGACAGTACAACAATGGCAACAGACAATATGCAGCAACAATTAGAAACATATACGTGTTCTTTCCCCTGATCAACTGTAAGTCACTTCAGAGCAAGGATGGCATTTTTTTGTCCTTGTACCCTAAACTATTATCGAGCCTGGCACATGGTAGGAGTTTAATAAATGCTTGTAAATTGATTGATTGGTTGGTTGTTTTTGGAGAGTTGGTTTGAGCTTACCTTTTCCATTACTGCTAAGGTATTAATGCTAACTTGCAACGTACGTTAGATACAATGTTTTACGATAAAACTTATTGCTATGTATTTATCATAAGAGTTCTGTCTTTCTTTTTCTTTTCTATGGGATGGAGATGGGAAGATGGCACAAGGAGAAAATAAATTTTTGATATTAAAAATCATTAATTCTTTTTCAAGAGTTATGCCTATCCCTAAAGAGAAAAGTCCCACCTCTTACACATGCTGGCTGTGTAACCCAGTGATTTCTAAGGTTATTAGTTTCAGGCTTTGGACCACCCCACAGTGGTAGAGGGAGCCACTTCACCTAAGCGATCCCCAAATCACTGAAACCTCAGGTCCATTCTCTAGTTTCCCTCTCTCACACACAAAGATCTTTATCAATAATAATAGAATATTATTCTGACAAATGAAGAGAGAAGAAAGTGTACTTGGTGCATTTTGGACTTCTTCTTGTGGTCCCTGCAGTCCTGAAATATAATGCATGCATTGTATTAAGATGCCATGAATTAATATTCCGAACACTCAGCCTTGCTGGATTGGCGTGCATGTGCATCTCTCAGATAGATGATCATCATTTTGTAAAAGAGCTGGGCTTCACAAGGTTTCCTCCCTGTTATTTCAATCATGCCAGTGCTGAATAGCTTGGCTGTGAAATAGGTTTGAAGCTTTAATAAAGTGAAATGATAAAGACCCTGGGGAAGAAAGAGTCAGGGTGGGGGGAGGAGCCAACATTTACTCCTATTTAAAATAGATCATGTTAATTGGAATTCTTACAGTGGCTGAGTTAGATGTGCTGATATGTCAGTCGCCTGTTATTTTAGCTCCAGCATGAGTGAGTTCTGCAGAAGAATAAAGGGAACTTCCAATGCTCGGGATGATTGATGCCACAACTTACAGGCCAATCAAACTGTTTCAAGCAAACACTTAATATTGCTAGTGATAAACTAGGAATGCAGTGCTTAACCAACTGACTGGAGCTGAATGCTGCTCTGATGGGTAAGGATATAATCATTATAACACGGTCATTTGACTGCTAGAGTTGATTAATCTCCCAGCCCCTCTCTCCTGCTGCAAAATGCCTTCTGGACTCTGGGTCCCCCCAGGAAAGAGTTCGGTGTGTTCTGGACAACCAAAAGAGGTATTTGTGCTTGGCCACAAGACTGCTAATTTGTCCACATGAACTGCTCCTGAGGTGGAATTGTGACCCGCCTCAGGTTTTGTACTTTGTCCTCATCCTTAACAAATCTGTTTCATGAAAGATGGTTAGAAGTCAGATTGAATCCAAAAGAGAAATATAGATGGGAAAATAGCCACTCCTGAATTGTGTTTCTCTCTTACAGCTCACATAAGATGGAGAAAGGGAAGGAATGGAAGAGGGAGAGGGAGAAGGAGAGGGAAAGAGAAAGAGAAAGGGAGAAGGAGGGGGAGCTTTTGCTGCAAAACATCCCCCCCAAATGTGTAGCACCTAAAGAATTTGAGATGTTACTCAGCAAACATTTGCATCTTCCTGTATCTCAAAATAATGGATAGAAATTCATATAACTAGAGAGAGCTGAGGTTTTTGAAATACATCTTTTACCTTAAAAAATCTTCATATTGTTATATGATACCAACAAGTATTGGCAGCATGGCATAATGAAAAAATTCATGGTTTGGGAAACAGGTAGTCTGGATTTATATTCTGACTCTGCTAGTTGCTGCTGCTGCTACAGTAGTAGTAATAGCAGCAGTAGGAGCAGCAGCAGCAGCAGTAGCAGCAGCAGTAGCAGCAGCAGTAGCAGCAGCAGTAGCAGTAGCAGTAGCAGTAGCAGTAGCAGTAGCAGTAGCAGTAGCAGTAGCAGTAGAAGTAGCAGTAGAAGTAGTAGTAGTAGTAGTAGTAGTAGTAGTAGTAGTAGTAGTAGTAGTAGTAGTAGTAGTAGTAGTAGGAAGAAGAAGAAGAGGAGGAGAAGGAGGAGGAAGAGAAGGAGGAGGAGAAGTAGTTTACATTTATATAGTGCTTACTATGTTCCAAGCAACAAATAGTATCTCCTTTGATCCCTGAAAATAACCCTGGGAGGTAGATGTGATTGTTCTCCTCAATTTATAAATGAAGAAACAGGCAAATGGAGGATATGTGATTTGCCAGGGTCATACAGCTCAGAAGTAGCTAAGATATTTGAAGTATCTGATCAGGTCTTCCCAACTTCAGGTCTGTTACTCTATCCACTGTACCACTTAGTTATCCTGCAAGTCACTTTCTAGGCATGGTACCCTTATCTGAAATATAAGATGAGAGGACCTTTAAGTTAACATAGGGGCAGCTAGGTGGTACAGTGGACAGAGCTCCAGACCTGGAATCAGAGAGACCTGAGTTCAAAACTGGTCTTATATATTTACTAGCTGTGTAACTCCAGACAAGTCACTCAACCCTGATTGCCTCAGTTTCCTCATCTGTCAAATAAGCTAGATATGGAAATAGCAAACCACTCCTATGTATTTGCCAAGAAAAGCCAAAATGAGGTGACAAAAAGTCAAATATGAGTGAAACAAATAAACAACAAAATTCACATAGAACTCAAATCTATGATTCTGTTGCAAGAAGGTAATTTTCTGGTTTTTTATAGGAATTAAAAAACTGAACCTATGACTTCAGTGGCATAAGGATCTCCCAAAAGAGAAATCTCCTGTTATCACTACAATTTAGTACCTGTTCTTCCTTAAAGTTGCCTTAAGTACTAAGAGGTTATGTGATTTAAACAGGGTCACACAGATATTATGAATCCAAGGTGGGACCAGAACTCACGACTGCCTGGTATCAAGGTCAGATCTCTACCCACAATGTCAAGCTTCCCTTTAATAGACATATATCTGGACATTATTGAATAGAGGCAGAGTCTAATTTTATACTGTGATTTATCTCAAATACTAATTAAGAAAATTTTAGAACAAAAATACTTCCTCCTTCCTAGTAATGAGATCACCCAGCTATGCTATAAGGGCAAAAGTCAATATATAAAAGCAATACTATTTCCAATTGGATCCAAGCAATAAATTTTATGGAATGCTGTCATGCTATCACATCTCAAAGCCCTTTATGATAACACTAAAGCAAATCTCTCCAGTCGAGTTAATAATTAGTTAAAATCTGTTATAAGTTAGTGATGCATAGACAAGTCATTCAAGATACATGATTATACAGCAAGTTCATGACACAATTATCCAGATTATACATAGTTCAGAGGAATTTCTCATTTTTCTACTCTTTAATTCTGTTTCTAGAAAAGCTTTTAAAGAACAAACTGTCTACAAAAGGAGTCTCCCACTTTAATATAAGCTACACAGATATCTGCATAAGTAAAAAATGCTCCTTAAGAAGCCCAGAGTTTCCAATTATAAGCTTGGAGCATTGCCAGAATTTTCATTTCTCAGTTTGTTTTTTATACTTTTGTTTTTCTATTTTAATTATGTGTTGAAACTATTGTTTACATATATTGAAAGTCATATTTTACAAATCTGTTATAGAAACAGTATGGTGTACTAGATGGATGATTGACCATGGAGTCAGGCTGTGTGACCTTAGGCAAGTCCCTGAATAGCTGAGTCCCCCCCAAACTACTCTCAGATTATCAGACATGATTCTACATGAATAGACAGAGTTCTCTACAACAGTTTCAGTTCCGTGCTAAACTATATTAATTATGTCAAGGCATAAACCAGCAGAGTGATAAACTGAGCTATAACATTCAAAGTCTAACAACTGTCTCAGTGTTAAGATCTAAATGAAAATCTCTAGCCAAACATAAACTGACCTATTTATATTCATATGGAAGAAGGGTAAAATCTTAGAGGTGATTAAGAGACTGTATGGTACCATAGGAAAGATTTCTCACTAGGTAAGGAGTCAGAGGTCTTGAATTTGAATCCTAAATGAAGTCTTACTCTGCTACTTACTTGCTGTGAGCTCTTCCAAAGGTCAGGAAACATCCCAGTTACTAGGGTTTCCAATGTGGCATATGGTGAAGATACAAATCCTCAATGAAAGCAACATTCAGTATTTCACAGATGAGTATTTATTTATTATGGGAGGAAAGGAAGGAAGGAAGGAAGGAAGGAAGGAAGGAAGGAAGGAAGGAAGGAAGGAAGGAAGGAAGGAAGGAAGGAAGGAAGGAAGGAAGGAAGGAAGGAAGGAAGGAAGGAAGGGAGGGAGGAAGGAAGGGAGGGAGGGAGGAAGAAAGGAAGAAAGAAGGGAGGGAGGGAGGGAGGGAGGAAGGGAGGAAGGGAGGAAGGAAAGAATATGTGAGCCTTTAAGCTCCAAAGAAACTGAACACTTGAAAAAATCATGGGTTAAGAAAGAGTAAGGAACTACAATGAACCAAACTATTATATTTTTACTCATTTTGGGTAGCAGGAAGATAAGCCCTTAGTTCAGGTTAATTCTGTGGGCAAAATCCACAGAAGTCCTGAGATTCAGGGAGCTGCCAGGAGGACAGACTCAACTTGGTGCTGAGGGTGTGCCTGGGGCCAGAGAGAAAGGATGTTGATTTCTTAGGAACCAAGGAAGCTGAAAATAAGCCACTCTAACTTTTGACAGAGGTAGAAAAGATGGCAAGTTAGTAAGGGGAACAGGAAATTACTGTAAACTCTAATCTATGTGAATTCACATTACCTGGTAAACTGATAAAGTGATTATCTATGATTTACTTATGATTCTTCTTACACAATATGTTCTCTAAGCATTTTCCTCTTAATAATAACAGGTTGTACAGTTGAAACAGTTTGCCTGTACATCAGAAGGAATAGTGTAATAAATTATGGGAGGGGAAATTAAAGGAATAATGTTATGATCTCCAGGGTAACCTCTCCAGAGAAGTGACCTTGACTCCTTGGATGGTCCCGATGAAAAAATTAAGCTTTAGTGCATTTAGTTGAATACCATTTTGTCACAACCCATAATAAAAATAGCTAATAATCATTTAACTCCACATAAGGAAACTGAGGCATAGTGAGTTGTCTAGGGTCCCATAAATATGATAAGAGAGTCAGGAACTGAACATATCTTCTGCCTCCAACTTCTGTCTTTACTCCATAAACACAGTATCTCTCACTACCTACCCATCTTTTTCTCTCTACCTAAGAGAAAATAAGAATAGTCAGTAGTCAGCCTCAAGGACAGTCAGCCTTAATGAAATCCCATTTCAGGTTTCCCCTATGATGTATACTGACTGTGTAACCCTGGGCCAAGTCACTTAACCTCTAAGTGCTTCAGGAAACTTTTTAAGGCTACAGATCAGTACCATGTATGGTAGAGCTCTTTACTAGGAGCTGCCTATACAAATAAAATCAATAACAGGTTCATTTCTGTCTCAACATGTCTCTATATATTTACATCATCTATCTCAATGTCTTTTTATAGGTAAATATTTCACAAGATTTTTAAATTAGCAAAATTTTAATGTATCAGATATGGATGTATATATATTTTTAAAATTAAAACCCTTACCTTCCGTCTTGGAGTCAATACTGTGTATTGGCTCCAAGGCAGAAGAGTGGTAAGGGCTAGGCAATGGGGGTCAAGTGACTTGCCCAGGGTCACACAGCTAGGAAGTGGCTGAGGCCGGATTTGAACCTAGGACCTCCCGTCTCTAGGCCTGGCTCTCAATCCACTGAGATACCCAGCTGCCCCCTCTGGATGTATATTTTACTGAATATACAGACTGAAATCTTCCTTGGTCATTTGCTAGCTTTGAGATCTTCTGAAGGTCAGGCAATGTCTCAGTTATGGGGGTTTCCAATGCAGCATATGGAGAAGACATAAATCACAAATGTAACACACTCATCATTTCACAGATGAGTATTTACTTTATATATATGCAGCAGAATGAAGGAAGGAAGGAAAGAAAGAAGGAAGGAAGGGAGGGAGGAAGGAAGAAAGGAAGGAGGAAAGGAGGGAAGGAAAGAGGAGGGAGGGTGGTGGGGTTGGAGCAATCCTTTTATAATAGATATGTTATAACATCAGGGGAATACTGTTAATGTTTAACAATCAGCTCTCATGACACACTTTTGAATCTAATCTGAATTATTTTTTTAGGACAACAATCCAATAGTTAGGCTCCTTATACTTCCTTACCTTTTCTCAAGCCATAGTTGTTTCAAGGGTTCAAGTGTCTTTGGAACTCAAAGGCTCACAGACTCATATTTAGAGATAGGAGGGATCTTAGAAGCAATGCAATCCAACACCCTATTTTCCCCATTACCCACTTAAGTCTAGAAACAGTCAACAACATGTGGAGCATTTGCTGATTTCCAAGATTTAAAAGCTAACACTGAAAATTTAACAATTGGCTCTCATGAGCTAGTTAGAGCTGGCACTATCATATACTATAATAACATATATACTAGCAGAACAGTTTCTATCTGCAATGGTAGAGGGAGTTTTAGTCTCACAGATTAAATGTTAGTCTAGGAATAATAATGCATACAGTCTGTGGGTATATATGTATATACATGTATGCATATACATTTATTCATGTATGTACATAAATATGGGTGCATTTTTATGTATGTATGTACATATACATATATATATATACATATATATATATACACACAGATAGTTGAATTTCCTTTTAGGAAATTTAGACCCCATTGCCTGCCTTTATTTTTGTTAACTTTAATATATAAATATGTGTGTATACATATATATATGATTGTATGTAATTTGTGTATATACATACATATAAATATATAGAATAGCTATCTTTACAAACCTATATCAACCCACATAAAATATGTAACTACATGTACTTGGGAAATTGAAAATGAAATCAGGCTAATCCTACCTAGAGCCTTACAGGAAAAAATTCACATGCTGGAGTATGGCATTTCAAGCATTGACAATGGGCTTAATTTCATGATTAAATTATAGCATTTTCCATCTACAATGTTACAATCTATGATTTTCATACTATATCTTACATTTATGTAGCACTTGGGTTCCATTTTTAAGTGATTTCCCCTCTTAGAAGACAACAAATCAGCAAACTACATCCTTACTGAATACTTTGTTTCGTCATGTCAGTGAAGAAAATCTGTCACGTTAGTTTCATTTATTTGGAAGAAAACCTTTCATATTTGGGATGATACCCACAATGTTTATAACAAATAAATCAATGACCTTGTATAGACATCTGTGTAGGCAAGTCCCCTGGAACCAAAAGATAAATGCCTATAAATTGAACAAAAGTTTTAAATAACATTTTCAGTAACACATCACTAGTTTAGAAACTTTAGAGGTTAAGGTTGACGTAGGAGTCAACATCAACCAATGATGTGTCCTAGGAGAAAGAAAACTTCTTCTGTAGGCAAGAGAGAACTGCTCTCAAGGAACTTAGAATCCATTTGGATTGGCACGTTGTACATCAGAGGAAACAAAACAGTGGCAGCTAGCTGGGCGCAGTGAATAGAGCACCAAGGCTGGAGTCAGGACAATTCATCTTCTTGAGTTCAAATCTGGCCTCAGACACTTAACTAGCTTTGTTACCCTAACAAAGTCATTTATCTGTTTGCCTTAGTTTCTTCATCAGTAAAATGAGCTGGAGAAGGAACTAGTAAACCACTCCAGTATGTTTAATAAGAATCCACAAATTTTAGGGCAGGACTGAAAAACAACTGAACAATAACAATATAGTATACTGCTACATCTTGTGTATATTATATCCTATCAATAGAATGTAAGTTTCTTGAGGACAGGGACTCTTGGGAGCTAAGAGAGGAGTATTTGAATCTTCAACTGCCTACCACAAAGGCAATGTTTATTGAATTGATTTGAATTCTTAGCAAACTAAGACTAAAAAATCTCTATGTAGCACATTATCACTTTGTTCTGAATTGAAAATCATTTTTATTCCCAGGTATCTTCTACCCTTTCTCCCATCCTTGAATGAGAGAAGACATAATTTAACCAAAAAAAAGTGTGTATATAAACCCATGTCTTGCTTGTTTCTATTTGTCAATTCTTTCTCTGGAGGTGGACATTTACAAGTCATTCTTCAAAAACTATTTCTATTGCTGTGTATAACATGGTCTTTGAGTCACAAAACTTTGGATCATGAGTTCACAGATTTAGAGATGGAAAGGATTTTTTTTATAGGCTTTGTCCAATCACCTGATTACAGGTGAGGAAACCAAGGCACACTCTTAATGCATGAAAAGTCACATTCTGAAAAATGAGAGAATTAGTACTGTGTTTATACTCATTTAATTTGGGTATTCATCATTTAGGGGTACAAAGCATTGCTCAGGATAACAATGCTCCCAGACAATTGGGTTTCCTTTTAGGAAATTCTATTCCCTGTCCATATTTTTTAAACTTTAATATGGTATCACCAAGTGGTATAACAGATAAATCAGAGAAAAATAACTTCTAGCTTAGGGTATTACCTATTTTTTTTTATTTCTTCATCTTGTTCTACCTTGTCTAGGAGTTTACAAAGATCAAATTAGATAGTTCCTATTGCTGAATCAAAGATTTCCTCACAATAATTACTTTTCCATCTTCCTTTCACCTGACCCAGATTGATATGCTAAATCTACTCTCTCTCTCTATCTGGTTTGAGTTTGGAGAACTGGTGACTCGAGGCTCAGAGCTGATAAGGTGGCCATGCATGCAGGCATCTAGAATATACATCTTATATACATCTAGAAAACATGATCAAATCATTCAAGTGTCCTCTTGACTCTTTACAGTGCAAAGGGTATGATACTGCTCTTGCATACTTGAATATTCCAAATGTCATTCCAGAAATGCATGTCTTCATAGATTTAGATCTAGAAGGGACTTGAGTGGTCTCATCTCTTCTAGATTCCTTATTTCATAAAGGAAGAAGTTGAGGGTCTGAGAAGTATTGGCCCAAGATGATGTACTGTAAATGGCAGAGTCAGGATTGGGACCCAGATCATCTGAATCAGAACCTAGGGCTCCTCCCATAGTACTACCAGAATCCCATGAACAGCCTTAGTTTCTGTTCAGTAAGGAATCTTTAAACATGATGTGTGGTACAAAGAAAATTGCTACTGTCTCAGGTTTTTCCTATTTTTATAGTATGTACCTCTATTGATTTACTATGAGTCTTCTACAGAAAATGAATAAGACATCCCAGACTTTCATGTAAGTCAGTATAGGCTACCACCTGCAATTTTCCATTAATACTGATTGTCTCATTCAGAGGACTCTCAATCTTATTTGTTCTATTTCTCATATAGACCTATACTTAGAATCTTGCCCAAGGACATTTTTATACAGATTTAGAACTAGGAGAAACTTTGCAAGTCATGTAGTCCAATCCCATCATTTCACATATGAGGGAAATGGGACTAACCAGCTTTAAGTGACTACTGCCCAACGTTGAACAAAGACTATGTAAGGTAGGATTTCAATCCAGGTGCTCTTGACCTCAAATCCAGGGTTCTTTCAACCATACTACTTACATCTACCAAATGCCACTGATTTCTCTTAGGACCATAGAAGAAATATCACTCAGTGTGCTGTGAGGATTAACAGACCAGTGGATACAGTCATCCTGCATTCTGATTCTCACCTTGGGAATGCTCTTGTTCACTAAGCTTACCTGGAATGATCATGCAAGAGTCCCAAGGTCTTAGGTGCCGAGGGACAGAAGCAACCTGTTTTCCAAGAAGTTCCAGACTTTATAATCTAGTCATTAATAGAACAACTGGTTTATTGGTCTTTATGATACATTCTGTCAGATAACATACTTAAGGACTTTTTATTTAACTGAAACCACCAGTAGGACTGTCACCATCCCTTGAAATAATATAGCAAATATAGTATGACGAATTGTTGTTTTTTTCAGACTTGCATTGTTTTTTGCTTTGCTGTAAATTCATACTATGAATTTACAAAGCACTTTTCACTAAATGTGAATATCTCAGAGAAAGGGGGCAGGGCACTACTTTAAAAATATCCCAAAATACTTCTGTGAAGCAGATCAATTGAAGGGATATTTAGGGCAGGGAAACTAAAGCTCAGAAGGTCCTTGATTTGACCATAATTACAAGGCAAGTTAGAAGTGATGGTAGGAAGAGAACAAAAACAAGATCACCCATTTCGCTGTTGATTTGCTATTCTATCCAATAGTTCTTATAGTCTTCTAGATAGATTAGAAGCAAAAACAATAATGTCATTAGGCATCTGGTGCCTGGAGTTAGGGAGAACCTAAGATCAATTTAGGCCTCAGATATTTATAACTGTGTGCCCTTGGGAAAGTCCCTTAAGTTCGATTTGCCTCAGTTTCCTCCACTGTAAAAAAGGGATAATAATAGGATTTCTGTGAGGGTCAAATGAGATACTATTTGTAAAAAAAATGTTGGCACCTAGTAGGTGCTATATAAATGACTACCCACTCTCTCTCCTTTCCCTGTAATTCCTGTAACTAAATAAATAATAGATTTTTACCTTAAATAAAGATGACATTAAATAGAAGAAGGGGAAAATGGAACTCTTTTCTTCTTCAAGAAGTCAATGTTCCACTGGCTAATAAGAACTAATCAAGCAAGAAGATCTATAGCCCTTTTACAAAAATGTGATGAGTCTTTGCCAGGAGTTACTGTGTAATGATTTCTAAGTGAACTGAAGTTTAGCTTTCCCTAGCCCTGACTAGAAATTGAAAAATGGAATCCCATATAGAACAATTACTTGTTTAAACCCAACAAGAGAATGTCCAGGGTGAATACACGGTGGCTTCTAAACTTAATTGTTGTGGACATTTTCCTATAAGACCCCAGGTCTTAGAATTATTGTTCTTCACTGCATTGTACTCAGACTAATTCAACAATGGCCAATTTTATTCTTGTTGGGAAACTACAGCTCCAGAAAGCATAGCTCAGGCATGGGGGAAAAGATATGGAGAGAGTCAGCATATTTTCACAGCTGTAAAAGCTTCTCATCATAGAGAATGGGGAGGGGGCAGGCAGGAGAAAGTATGAGTCCCTAAGAACTATTTACTCATGTATATATGCTGTAAGTAACACTTCAGTCATCCTGGAAAAAGTATCAGTCCAAAGATTATTTTTTATAAATCTTTGACAGCTTCAGACTTGGCATGAAAACCAAAATGTATTTTCCCAAGATAGAACCAGCCTCAGAGATGCCACGTTCAGTTGATTGAATGTAAAACCTAAGAATGTTATAGGTCATTTAAGAGATCTTTTTGACATTAACAGCAACCCAGCAAAAATACTGACATTAATATGGCTGGGATAACAAGTCAATCTTGATAAATAAGCATATGTTTAATCTAATTTAGACAGAGATGGCTTTGAACCAGGAAGATCTATGTTCAAGCCCTGCCTCTGACACATAACAGCTATGTGAGTCCAGGCAAGTTACCTGACCTCTGAATGCTCTAAGAAACTCTCTGAGATTAAAAGTTGCAGAGTGTGCCAATCTGCATTAGTAAAGAGGTTTTCCTCACTCAGAAATTCTTTGTACCAATGAAATTACCAGTTTAGTTCCTAGTATATAATTACACACACACACACACACACACACACACAAACATACATACATGCATACACTCACACATATATCGGTTAGATGGTGGATAGAGTGCCAGACCTGGAGTTAGGAAGACCTAAGTTCAAATCTAGCCTCAGACACCAGCTATGTGACCCTGGGTAAGTCCCTTAACGCTGCTTACCTCAGTTTCTTCATTTATAAAATAAGATGGAGAAGGAAATGGCAAACCATTCCAGTATGTTTGCCAAGAAAACCCCAAATAGTATCATGAAGAGTCAGACACAACTGAACTAAAACATATAATCCTGCTTTATCTCCCACTATTCCACTACTTAAACACTTACTAGCTGTGTGATCCTGGTAAGTCTGTTTGCCTCAATTTCCTCATCTGTCAAATGTGCTGGAGAATAAAATCACAAACCACTACAGTATCTTTGCCAAGAAAACCTCAAATGAAGCCACAAAGAGTCCAACATGATTGAAACAATTCAACGACATATGTATGTGTACACATATACCCACCACACAGACAGCATGATATAGAGGAGAGAAGTAGAAAGCTTTGAACTCAGGATAGCTTCTTGCCTCCAACACATCGGAGTGGTTTAAGCCTTTGCAAGTTAAACTCTCAGTTCTCTAGAGAAGTTTCTGAAACTATAAACTGCAGAGGAGATGCTGCATTGGTAGGAGTTTCTCTATCAAGAGTTCTAGTTCCTTTCCCTATAGTGTAGCCCACATCATTTATTTTATCATCCTGGCACCTAACACTTAAAGGAGGCTAGATGATTTGCCTTAAATCACACAAGGGACAAATGGCAAAACCAGATTTAATCTCATGTTCTCTGACTCCAAAGCTAACATTCTTTCCTCTAATCATATGGCAGGAAAAAAATAGGTATATGTGTGCCACTTCAAAGCATCTCCTCACCTCTCTCGGGATGTCACTTCCTTCCCCTTACACTGGTCCATCCACTTTCCTATATGATCTTTCTTCTTTCATTATAAAAAAATCTCATTGAAGGTAGAAACATTCTTGATTGCTTGTACTTATATCCCTAATATCTAGTACAATGTCTGGCACATGGTAAATGTTTAATAAATATTCTATTTGTTTATCTATATATCATCTCCAATATACTGGCAGATTAAAAATATTTTATTTTTTATTTTTATTTTAAAAACAAATTTACACATAAGTTTTCTGAAGTTATATGATCCAAATCCTCTCCTTCTCTTCTTCTCTCCCTACTCCTGGAGTTGGCCAGAAATTCAATATGGGTTATATCTGTATTATCATGAAAAATATATTTCCACATTATTCATTTTTGTAAGTGAATAGTCTTATAAAACCAAAACCCCAAAACATAAACATAAATAAATGATAAATCATATGTTCTCAAATGCATTCCTACTCTAGCAGTTCTTTTTCTGGAGGTGGATAGCATTCTTTTTCACAAGTTCTTCCAAATTGTTTTGGATCATTGTATTGCTGTTAGCAGCTAAGTCTATCACATTTGATTGTTCCTGGTTCGGCTTATTTCACTCTGCATCCGTTCATGGAGGTCTTTCCAGTTCTTTCTGAAATCATCTTGTTCATCAGTCCTCACAAAAGTGTTCCAACACCATCCTATAACATAATTTGTTTGGCCATTCTCCAATTGAGGGAGAATTTAGTTTCCAATTCTTTGAATTGGCAGATTTTTTGTCTATATTTACTGGCCTCATATTCTTCCTCACTGTGTGACTGTGGGCAAATTCCTTAATCCTAGCTGCCTAGCCCTCACTTCTCTTCTGCCTTAGAATCTGTATGTGGTATGGGTTCTAAGACAGAAAGTAAGGGTTAAAAAAAGAGTATATATTTACTATAACTAAGTCTCAATTAGTGTGAATAATGAATCCTTTTAAAGTAGTTAATGCATTATTCAAATTCACAATACATATTTCCATTAGGCTGGAACCAATTACCATATTTTATATAATTATAACTGAAAAGTGGGAATTCGAATACATAGAACTACTTCAGGGAGATTCATTATTCAAACTAATCAGGACCTAGCTGTACTCAGGGCAATAGCATTCTAGGATACTGAGGGAAATGTGGAACACATTACAACAGTGGAGGAAAAAATACAGATGTCAGCAAACACAATACATTATAGAACATAAACAATTTAAAAGTCATAGTGAAATATGTAACTCGAAGTTTGGAATATGTGCAAGGCTTCCTTCTAAGTTCTAGGTTTTATTCCTTCTTCAGTTTTGAGGCAAGCATTCCCTAGAGGGCACACACTTGTAGATTTAGAGAAACTTAACAGTAGAGCTATCATTACCCCAAAATGAAGCAGCAAATGTGGCATGGAAAATCAGAAAGGTATATGGAGTGGATTAAAGCCAAACCTATTAGTTGAGAAGACCTTGGTTCCAGCTTCCCTCTCTGACATTTTCTGGAGCTCATTTCCTCCTCCTCCTCCTCCTCACCTGCCACTTTCATTCCACAATTTCTAGTGTACCTGAATTGTCTTCCTCTACTAGAAGGTAACTAACTAAAATTGTCATGTTTGCTTGTATCCCCAGTGCTCAGCACAATGCCATACATATATTATGTAGTAAGCATACTAGCATGTATATAGTTAGCATTTAATAAATGATCTGTCTTTTTTTTTTAATACATTGTGTTATTGCCTTTTTCTTTTTAAACTCTTACCTTCCATCTCAGAATAAATACTTTCATTTAAAAGGCAGTAGAGTAGTAAGGACTAGGCAACTGGTGTTAAGTGACTTGCCAAGGTCACACAGGTAGGAAGTGTCTGGAGTCACATTTGAACCCAGGTCCTCCTGACTCCAGGTCTGTCTCTATCTGAGCCACCTAGCTACCCATCTTTTCCTTCCTTCCTTCCTTCCTTCCTTCCTTCCTTCCTTCCTTCCTTCCTTCCTTCCTTCCTTCCTTCCTTCCTTCCTTCCTTCCTTCCTTCCTTCCTTCCTTCCTTCCTTCCCTCCCTCCCTCCTCCCTCCTCCTCCCTCCTCCCTCCCTCCCTCCCTCCCTCCCTCCCTCCCTCCCTTCCCTTCTTTCTTTCTTTCTTTCTTTCTTTCTTTCTTTCTTTCTTTCTTTCTTTCTTTCTTTCTTTCTTTCTTTCTTTCTTTCTTTCTTTCTTTCTTTCTTTCTTTCTTTCTTTCTTTCTTTCTTTCTTTCTTTCTTTTCTTTCTTTCTTTCTTTCTTTCTTTCTTTCTTTCCTTTATAAAACTAATAGTAGTTTACTGACAAATAATCAGGCTAATAGGATTTTTTAAAAGAAGGCACCAGTCAGCCTAGATCAGTGATGGTGAACCTTTTAGTGACTGTGTGTCCAAGCTGCAACCCTCCCACAATATGTGAACCCCCCCCCCCCACCTTACCCCAGTCAGGGGATCGGGTCATATGAGAAGTGTTCTCAGATGTGCATGAAAAAGACACAGATGTGTCACAGGTTTTGCCAACATGGGCTTAGGTGATGCAGCAAAGAGAGCACTGAACCTGTAATCAGGTACACCTCAGTTCTAGTCCCACCCTCAGATACTAGCTGTGTCCCCTGAGAAAGTTACTTAACTGCTTTCTACTTCAGTTTCCTCAGTAATAGCACCTAGGTCCCACCTTTGTTATGGCAAATGACATACACTTTAAAGTGCTTTGCACACCTTAAAGCACTATATAAATGTAAGCTAGGCTCATATTATTATATCCAGGCAAAAATATAATCAGTGTTCTTAGGGATGACTATACATTGATTGCCACATACTATACAAAGTCGTAAAGTGACAGTCATTCATCAAAGCCCACGAGTTCAATGGATTTTAAATACATTTTGTCTTAAGTACATTTAATAGTTTTAATTCTTTGAAATTTTTACTTACATGATTACTCAAGTATATGTATTTTTATATGAGTGAACAATAACTTCAAATTTTAAACAATAATGTATTGTTATACTAAAAAACTAGATCAAAAATTCAAAGTTTATTCTGTTCCCCCCACCATAGACACACACAAATGCTAACTCATATACAATTTTACATATTGTTCTTATTTCCTTTTATTTTTATAGTTACAGAGAGATTCTAATCAACAAATCTTCCAGTGAGGAAAGGGTCCAAGTAGCAGTTCCTGACACAGCTCCCCTTTCTCCATGGCTACTGTTGATTGAAGTATGACTAAGTATTACATCCCACTAGCAATTTTTACCCTTAGAAACCACCACACCTCACTCTATTTTCTACCTCCTCCACTAATGAACTTAAGAGTTTGGGGGAATCAAAATTAGCTCATAAAGAAAAGTTTTGGGGACCCCTGCTCTTCTGGGTAACTCTAAATACCAGAATTATTTTTAATAAATATTCTCTTTTTGAGCAAGCCAGCCAATGGCACATAAACCTATTATTAATTGAATCTACTAGTGACAATCAGAGCTAAAACTGTTGCTGTACCCTAAGCTAAATTGAACTATAGCAAACTATTTCTAAAATTAGAAAATGAATGCAATTATTAATCAACCAGTTAGTCAATAAGCATTTATTAAGCAACTAGTATGAGCCAGGCGCTGTGCTAAGTACAGAAGATACACAGACAAAAGCAAAAATAATCCCTGCCTTCAAAGAAGATGCATCCTAATGCAGAAAATGCCATGTGCTTTATAAGCATAAAGAAGATATCAACAAAGAATATGCAATGGAAAAAGAAAACAACTACTTTTATATTGTACATTCTACAATATTTACTGAGTATTTTTTTATGTCTAAGACCCTAAATTAGGTCATATGGAACAGAGAAAAAGAAAACTCAGTCTTTATTCTCATGGAGTTTACAATCAAGAAAGGGAAATGAGATATACACACAAATATCCATAATGCAAAGTAGAATAAATGATCCCCAATAGCCATATATGATGCGTTGGCCTCATAATTTAAAAAAAGCCAACCTTTTTTAAGATGCAAGCCTATCATCAGTAGACTATGTATTCAGTATTGCTTTTAGTATTCATACAACTAGATTGGTGTTGATTCAATCACTTCCTTTCACCATATATCCTTTTGTGATCAATGACATAGCTATTGATAAGGAACAGTTTTGTTATAATTACTATACAGTTCTGGTTCATGGATGATTTTTCCTCTCCACAAATTTTTTTAATGGAGAAAGGAGGAAGGAAACAGAATTTATATTTAAATGGATTATGATCAAACATTCACCACATTATCATTCATTCTCTAATTCCTTGCCAAATTTTTTCAATAATTAACATCTACAAATATGCAAGGATAGGAGATACTTGGGAATAAATCAACTTCTTTACCCCATCTCAAGGTACCGTTAATCTAGCCATCTCTCTAGCAGTATTTTCTACCTATAACTACATTCACATTATTATGTGAATATAAACTATCCATTTTTCCTTTCCCCTCTCAAATAAATGGCTTCCCTTTTATGTCCCAAGATTACAAAAAAATTATCAGGATAGAGTAAAGAAACCCTGTCTATCTCTATATTGCAAAAGACTTCATACCAAAATGACTTGCCTCTACACACCAGTTAAGAAACTCTTTTCAATCTAACTCATGAACTGAACAAATAACTATAACTAAAAGCTACCTCAAAGGTTTGAATTCAGTATTAAACTCAAATATTCAAAGTTCAAAATTCACTATGATTACTCCTCAAGGAATAATAATATAGCCACTCTCTACAGTAAGTCAATTTACCAGGGAGAGTAGTTTATATAACCATACCTTTACATATTGTTTTCTCCTTTTTAGTTCTAGCAAAGCCACAGTCATCTTTCTAAGATCCAGGTTCCCAATCTCAGTGTCATCCTTAATATTTGAGTATTATACTCCACCCCTCCCCAATAACATAAAATCAGCTGTCAAATGTTGTATATTCTATCTCATAACCTCTCTCTTTTGTCCTCTTCTCTTTAATCACATGGGGAATGTAGGTGGTGCAGTGCATAGACAGAGCACTAGGTTTGGAATCATGAATACTCATCTGCCCAAGTTCAAAACTGGTCTCAGACATTAACCCTAAAGAAGTCATTTAACCATGTTTGCCTCAGTTTCTTCATCTGTAAAATGAGTTGGAGAAGGAAATAGCAAACCACTCCCATGTCTCTGCCAAGAAAACCCCAAATGGGGTCATGAAGACTCAGACATGGCTGAAAATGATTTAAATGACTGAAAATGACTGAACAAGTACATATTTTAATAACATGGCCACCTAGCTTATAAGGGACTTCATCATCTTTCCCCTGAATCGTTTCACTATATTTTCTAAATTTTTCATTTCATTTTCCCCAATTACATGTAAAAACAGTTTTCAACATTTTCAAAGATACTGAGTCTAGAATTATCTCCTTTTTCTCCCTCACATTCCCCCACCCCTTAGAGATGGTAAGCAATCTCATATAGATTTTATATATCAATCATGTAAATAATTTTTCCATATTAATCCTCTTTTGGAAGGAAACTCAAATAGAAAAAAAATGAGGAAGCGAAAAAAACTTCTTTGGTCTAAATTCAAATTCAGTTCTTTTTCTCTGGAAGTTACACTAGATTTCTGTTTAGTCTCCCTGACTCCAATCTCTCCCCTTTTCTAGTCTATCTTAAACATAGCTACCCAAGTGATACCCCAGAAACAAAAATGTGACTATGTTACTTCCTTACTCAAGAATTTCTAGTGGCTCCCAACTGCCTCTAATACAAATTGCTTTGTTTTTCAATTTAAAGAACATCCCAATCTGGCTCCAATTTATTTTTCTAAACTAACCTCATATTATTTCCTATACTACACTCTACATTCCAGGCAAACTATTCCCTTTTCTCTTCCTTATATAAACATTCCATCTCCCACCTCTCCACTTTTGCTGATATTATTTGTTCTTCATACCCCAGAATGCACTTCTTTCTCACCTCTACCTCTTAGATTTCCTAATTCCTTTCAAGGTTCTCTTCAAAGGTTACCTACTATACTGGTGGTTCTTGATCCCCCAAATTATTAGTGTTCACACACACATACACACGTGCATGTATGCAAGTGTCCGCAATTATATTTTCTTTGAATTGAATCATGTTTACATGTTTTTTACTCCCAATAGAATGTAAAATTCTTGAGGTCAGAGACTGTTTTATTTCTAGCTTTGTATCCATAATAGATGGAGAAGATAGGTGGCACAATGGATAGAGGGCTGGTTCTGGAGTGAGGAAGACTCATCTTCCTGAATTCAGATCTTGCCTCAGATAATTAGTAGCTGTGTGAAAAGCAAATAGCTTAACTCTATTTGCCTCAATTTCCTCGTATGTACAATGAGCTAGAGAAGGAAATGGCAAACCCCCAGGATCTTTAGCAGAAAACTCGAAATGGAGTCAAGAAGAGTCTGGCATGACTTAACAATATTCCTAAAATAATGAACGAATGAATTGTTGTATGGGTTATACTAAGAACTAATCATACACAGGGGGCAGCTGGGTGGCTCAGTGGATTGACAGCCAGGCCTAGAGACAGGAGGTCCTAGGTTCAAATCTGACCTCAGACACTTCCCAGCTGTGTGACCCTGGGCAAGTCACTTGACCCCCATTACCTAGCCCCTTACTACTCTTCTGCCTTGGAATCAATACACAGTATTGATTCCAAGATGGAAGGTAAGGTTTTTTTTTTTTTTTTTTAAGAACTAATCATACAAATATGAGGGTGGAGTGTTAAATGATTTGGATCCGGTTGATGATTTTATCATCTTGGCTTCTACCTTTTCTGATACAGAATAAAATTCTTCCCTTTCTCCCGAGTTAGCATCATTTAACAGATAAGAATTTCCTTCCTAAATCCCATGCTAGAAGTCTTTCTATATTGTCAGGAATTGTGTTCTAGTGGAAAAGCCTTGGGGGACCAAGAGACACATCCATGTCCATGATAAGGCATTCTATTAGGTTCTGGTAACTAACATTTACTCCATTTAAAGACTCCAGCTAATATGGCATCCTAATTTTCCTCCCTAGTCAATCTTTGATATTGCTTTTCCCCTAACTTCTAGTTAAAACACACTCCAAAGGTCTATTTTCTTCTTTATTTCTTGACTGTAGCTTAGAACTTTCTTTCCTTTCTCCATATCAAAACAATGCTTAATTCTGCCCACCTCCAGATTTTCTACACTTTCTAGAAACCCCTATTGGGTCTTCTTCCCACTTAAGTTTCTTCTCCTACTTTAGCATAACTGCTTCAGGAAGGGAAATCAGAAACCCTTTAGTCCAAACCCTACATTTCTCAGATGAGGAAAACTGAGACCAATGGATATTAGATGACTTGTCCAAGGTAATAAATATTAGAGACAGAGTTTGAACTTGGGATCTTTGCTTCCAGGGTGAGTGCTTGAACTTCTGGACAATGTTATCTCTTAAAGATTTTATTCATTTATTTTTTGCCACTGTCGATTCAAATTTAGAATCAATAATTACAAACTGATGAAGAAAAGAAGTACAGCAATTTCTCATTGTGAAGAATCTATCTATAATAAATCTCAATGTTTCGAATTGTGTGTTCAATTCTTCCCTGTTTGTAACAGGTTCAGCCTAAACAAAGATTCATGATTCCCTCTTTAGAGGCAAAATACCCAAATTAGGCTTTCCACCCTTCCCCCAACTCTTTCATTCTCTTTGCCTGTAACTGGTTAGCTCAGTCTGTTAGAGTACTCTGCTAATGAGGTCAAAGTCCTTGGACTTCTCTGGTCTTGGCAGCCTAGTGAATGCCTGCACAAGGGGAATCCTCCAGAAGTGATCTGTCCTCTTCTCTGAAGGGTAACAGATAATGTAGGTGAAATTGGCTGCTCAAGGGATGCAAAGTAAGGGTAGGACAATGAACAAACAAGTCACTTAAGCTCCCTAGGGTCTCAGTTTCCTCATCTGTAAAATGTATGTGTGTGGAGGGACAGGATTTAGACTGATGACATCTGAAGTCTCTTCAGTTTTGAGCTGTGTGATCCAGTGATCTATGATCCTGTGAGGTAACAGGAAGTGTCAGTCACTAACCAAAGTGATTCTGCTAATCCCTCTTTTAGAATCCAGAGGAATAAAAGCCTTCTTTTATTGGAGAAAAAAAATATATATGAACATAAAATAGAAATTGTAATCATGTTTATATCTATAGAATACAAATATATAAAGTACAAAATGTAAGCTTATCTCCATGAGAAGAATGTACAGATCCTCTTCACCTTTTCTACTGAGAATGCTTACCCCCTTTGTATGATCTCCGACTTTTTTCTTGCCTGGCATAGCCTACCTTTCTTCAAGGCCAATTCTTAGTGAACATTCTTATCCTGGGATCTCGGGACTGTTCTGTTACACAGAGTAGAAAATGAGCCCCAGATATAAACCAGCTCTTGCCTCTAAATAAGCCCAATATGTGCTCTAGCAGCTAGGTCTCACCTCTTACAGCACAGATACTTTGGAAAAGGTTTCCAAAGTTGTGACTTTCCTCTGGTTATGCTGGGTCAACCCACAGCTTTAAGACTCCATTGGGAAGAGACCACAACTATGTCCAAAAAAGGTTCTATTACAGTTTCAGAAACAGTAAGGGGTCACACTATATTCTGAGTCCTAAAAGGCAGGGCACAAAGAGGATTCACTATAAAGTATTAAAGATGAAAAGAAAAAAAGAGATCATATTTATAAGTACCTTAAGGTTTCCAAAGTGTTTTACATCTATTATAAATGAAAGCAACTTTCTTTTGCCAATGTGATTTTATGTCTATAGCTTAATTACTTTGCTTACACTAAACAACAAACAGTTGGCTTGATGGAGATAAATAAGTAAAGTAAAATCAAATAAATGAACAGGTAAATGCATGCTTTAAATGGGATATCTCAACTAAATGAAAGCAAATGAAGGGTGACTAAGAAGTACATTTGGCCCTGCCAAAGCAATGACACTGCATGTGTGAACTGATTTTACTACCCCAGTGACTACTGAGATAGTGTT